>NW_027209170.1:0-32131 GCF_027789765.1 Dendropsophus ebraccatus
AATAACGTCCAATAGTTGGCATTAAAGAGGACCTGTCACCCCCGGTGCTGGGGTGACAGCTCCCGCCCCACGCTAGATCCCCCTATACTCACCTGATCCCGCCGGGTCCCCGCTTCTTGATTCGGTCGGGTGACGAAGATATCAGCGCCTGAAGCCCGGCGCGCTTCTGAGATGAGTCCAACACTCATAGAGAATGACTGGTGAGTCTGACGCTCTGTCATTCTCTATGAGTGTTGGACTCAGGAGCGGCAGCCTGTTACCCCGACACGGGGGGGTGACAGGTTCCCTTTAAAGGACAACTCCCACAAAAATTTTTTTTAGCTTATTTAACACACATTACAAAGTTATATAACTTTGTAATGTGGTTAAAGACCCGGTCTGGCCCCCTTCCCCCACTTTCGGACCCCCGACCCCCCCCGCCCGGAAGTTAAGAATATATACATTACCTATTACGATCGTCACGGTCCTCTTCTCCCGGGCGGCATCTGGTGACGACGACGTCAGAGCCGGGGGGGCGGTCCGGGTCCTTCTTCCTCCTCGGCGTCTTCATAGAGAGTGAATGGGACGGAAAGGCTGCTGGTGCACATGCGCACCAGCAGCCTTTTCATTGGCTGGAGCGCATCACATGGCTTCCAGCTTCATCAGCCCTGATTGGCTGAGGTTGCTGGAAGCCATGTGATGCGCTCCAGCCAATGAAAAGGCTGCCGGTGCGCAAGCGCACTGGCAGCCTTTTCCATCCCCAGGACCCAGAAATCAGAGACATCGCTGGACGGTGGACGGCGGTGACGGTGAGGCGGACGGCGGGCGAATGGAGTGGCGATCGTCACCGGAGGGATGGTGAGTATGGTGTCTGTGTGTGTCTGTGGCGGCCAACCACTCAATTTCAACAGTTCAAGAACATGGCCTTTCTGTGTTTTCAATCCACTCCTGGTTTTGGTTGCAAAATACTGACCAAAATAATACTGTGTGTGAACATAACCTTAAAAACTATACAATAATGAGAAGAAAAAAAAACAATTTAATTTCCATCAGGGGATTTGAACCAGAGAATGAACTGCTGGCAGGTCTCTAGACAGGTGAGCTACCTCTAGACCACAGATCCAGCACATTTGGGCTGAGAGATTCAATTAGACCTGAGTGTTTCTTTCAGACATAAACTGAGTGAGCAGGAGGCCGGGCAGCATTGATTATTCATGAAGAGGGAGGAGGATGCATGCCAGAGTGTGGCACGAACAGCTGCTCTGTGACTCTTTAGTACAGTAGGAGACATAAGATTGTAAATAATCCACTGCACGGAAAATTACCAAAAAGGCACCATGCTCACTGGGAGCTGCCAGCTACAGCACACGTCAGCATCTCAGGTAGGGCCCAGGAGCTGACAGATTCCCTTTAAACAATAAATCCTTTTCTAATAGTACATTATGGCACATTCACATTTAAAAAAATGTCTGCTCAGAAATCCAAGTGTAAATGTTATCTACACGCCAATGTCACAAAATAATTACTAATGTGTCTGCAGATCCACATTATAAATCACATCCTGACAGATCTGTACATTAAGCCGGCTATGTGTAGGTTTGAGAGACAAGACTGAACACTTCTGGAACCGGCCTAACAGCTTTACTGCCAGAAACCTATAGGGCTCATTCATCTGAAAAATGAATGCAATCACAATACGGCGATCCATGCCAATAAAAACCACTTGGTTTCTATTTTTTTGCTATTGGCCAATTAATGCTTATTTTAGTCCTTTAAAATTAGATGAACAAAAGTAACCTAGGGCATACCATCTGTAGGACCTGTGCCAAGCCAAGCCTAAGATAATACTTTACGTAACAATGACAAGCATGCCCACTGTACTCAAAGGAAGCTGTGGATTCTGCCCTTTGCCATAATAAAACTGTATTTAATAAAACATGAGAGAAAACTGTTAATTTCCATCACATTTAAGTGAACTGAATAATATATTTAAAGGTGAATCTGTCAGCACCCAGGCCCTACCCAAGGAGCTGACAGTGTGTAGCTGGCAGTCTCCAGTGAGCATGGTACCTTTTGGTAATTTGTCCGTGCAGTGGATTATGCACAATCTGGGTCTCCTACTCTAATGAAGAGTCAAAGAGGAGTTGTGCTCAGTGTTTGTGCCGGACTTTGGCACACTGGACCACTCCTTCCCCTCCCTCTTCTTCATGAATAATTCTCTGCTGCTCGACCTTATACTCACTCACGCTGTCAGCCAGTGTCTATGAGTGTTTATTTCAGACTTAAACTGCCTACAGAGGACTAATCTGCAATCACATATAGTTGTGTTGGAACTGTGGTCTAGGGGTAAATCACCTGTCTAGAGACCAATGAAAGTTTTTTTCCTGGTTTGATTCCCTCATGGAAGTGAAATGTTATTTATTTTTTCTCATCATTGTTTAAAAAAACTAATTTGGACCTGACTGGGAATTCTTTGCACTTTTAAAAATGATACAATACTGAGAAAAAAAGACAATAATTAAATACCTATATTTCATTTCCATCAGGGGAATCAAACTAAGGCAAAAAAAACAACAAAAACCTATCACTGGTCTTGAGAAAAATGATTTACCCCTAGACCACAGCTCCAACACAACTATATCAGATTGCAGATCAGTCCTCTGTAGGCAGTTTATGTCTGGAATAAACACTCAGAGACACTGGCTAACAATGAGAGAGAGCATAAGGTTGAGCAGCAGAGATTATGCATGAAAGGCGAGCAGGAAGGAGTGGTGAGCTGTGCCAGAGTGAGTCACAAACACTGAGCCACAACTTCTCTTTGACTCTTCATTACAGTAGGAGATGAGAGATTGTGCAAAATGTGCTTCACTGAAAAATTACATGCTCTCTAGGGGATTGTAAACTACAGCACACTGTTGGCACCTCAGGTAGGGCCCGGGTGCTGACAGCCAACAATCAAGCTGAGCAGTGGCCTTTTATACAGAGCAGAACTGGTCCATTCGGTCAATAATCTCCTTGTGTCTATTGTAAAAACTGCCTTTAGATATCCTACAGTATATAAAGATTTGGCTACTGTAAAAGTCTGATTGCCAAGAGCAAAGACTACAAAAATATGGTCACAAGTCACTATGGAGAAAAGTACGCCACTCACTAAGCTGTTCAGAATTTATTCCGGTGTGTCCTGTCCTGTAAGTAGATATAATATGTCTATTAAAAGGGAAGTCAACATAGGTTGCATAGGAGCTATTATTGCCATTTTGAAACCTTAGGATTCAGCCAGCACCATATTTTTATTATGATATAACAGACAGAGAAAAGGAATAAAAGCCATTCCATCAAAACTCCCATTAGGACATCCGCACAGCTGTTCTGTACTACATTCAAGCAGCAAATGAAGAAACAGGAGCATACATGCATTAGGCTATTCAGGACATTTTGCCAGCCAGGGGTCTTCAGTACTTTGCAGAGATGATACAGTCAGATAGAGGAACATTAGCACAATGTGGAGCACTGTTCCCCGTGTCACTACAGAGAATGTTACCGTCCAAAGTGCTGCACATAGGCGGACAGCCTCTATTGCAGTGATTTTCAACCCTTTTTTGAGCCGCGGCACACTTTGTATACTTAAAAAATCTCGGGCGCACCACCAACCAAATGGCACAAAATGACCCTAAAACAGTACATATTATACATATAGTTAATAATATAGATTTCTAAATGTATTTATACTCACTCAGTGTGAAACCTGGGCCTGCTGTTTTCCCCCGCCCCCTGTGCTTCTCTCTGTGCTTCTCTCCCCCATGCTTCTCTCCACCAAACTTCTCCCCCCCCCCCTGCTTCTCTCCCCCATCCCCATGTTTCTCTCCCCCCTGCTTCTCTCCCCTGTTTTCTCCCCCATCCCCGGTTTCTCTCCCCCATTGTTTTCTCCTGTTTCACGGGGCAACCATAGTTTGGGGAACTTTCCCCGCGGCACACCCGACCATGTGTCGCGGCACACTATGTGCCACGGCCACACTGTGAAAATCACTGCTCTATTGTATAATATATATACAAATCACAGTATCACTGAGCTCAGTGAGATCAGCGAAAAAATGAGTACTCATGAAGATCTCCATTAACACATTGCCCACTATAAACTTTGAAAATGCAAAAAAAGGGGGTCTGTGGAGCCTCAGTTGCAAGTCTCAAAAGACGGGAATAGCCAGATATCCATCCAGGGAAGGAAGATGCCTCCCAGCAGGGAGATCATCAAACCACCCTAAAAAATGTAGCCCATTAAGTCCCACTCGGTTGCGAGTAGTAGAACACAAAAAGGAAAATAACAGGGTGGCCGCTTTTGGGTTGAAATCTAACTCAGCTGCGAGTATTGCAAAATGACAAGGGAAATACCAAAGCCGGGCATCTATCCACAGACAGCTGTTTCAGGGTATTTGCCCTTCGTCAGTGTGGAGTAGGATTCTGGCTAACGGGGACATTGAAAAATACACAAACAAATCACAGTAATCACTGAGCTCAAGGAGATCAGTGAAAAAAAACCAATGGAGTACTCATGAAGAGTCCCCATTGATACATTGTCCCCTATAAAATTTGAATATGCAAAAAATAGGGTTCATGGAGCACTATGTAAAGTTATGGGCGGTAGTAAATTTACTAATGGGGTGGGGTACACATGGGTGGTGTTCGGGTGAGCCACAAGGCAACACACACACGTGTAGGGGAACTTATGTCTTCATCAACTTGATAACTTCTGGAATCAATAACTTTGTCTTAAGTGCTGAAGATTTTGTCTATGCAAAAAAAACAAATTCTCCTTGTAACAGGTCAGCAATGACTGATGGCATTACCGTTCATATTTCCAACCCCGACTATGGATTGTTGAGTCACATAAATCAAATCTGTTTGCAGAAAACAATCAACAAGCGTTGGAAGTGAGATTTCTTTTGTTGTGACGCTTTAAAGGCCTGTGAGAAGAAAATAATTAAATGTCTCCTAAGGCTGCGACATCTATGCTATCTGCCCTTTGGATTATGAATGAACATCTCAGAGATAAAACAATTTGTGCTACTTTAGTGGGGAAGGGGGGGGGGGGGATGAAAAAACAATGTACTTCAATTTCCACAGCCCGGCTGAATCTTAATCATACTCCAAAGTAGCTCCGAGCGAGAACATTTATTACAGGAACAATGCATTACAATCAGCCATGGAAGGTTATTGTTCTCGAAAGTCAGATTCTGCGCTTCTATGGGCTTAACTATTTCTGTGCAAAATGGGTCTGGAATATATTGTTATTCTATTTCTAGAGAAAACAAAGAGGGATTACCAACAGGCCGGCATTACAGCATTAAATCTGCTACATGATAGACAAGAGCCATATTTATTAGCTCAGTGTATCTGCGTCCTGATATCACACTTGGTGCCATGTAACTAACTCAGTTACAATTATACACAAACAGGAAGACATCTGTCAAATCTGAAAACACCACAATGATAGCCATTCAAAGTGGATAATACATAAGGGAGCATGTTTGTGCATCATGCTGCCCGTTTTTTTGTTTCCGTTCACAGTGCCACAGGGTCAACAACAATGTTTTAAGATTTTGGGCTTTTTTTTTTTTTACATTTTTTGTATTTGAGGAGGGGATGATTTCATGGTTAACGTTTATTTTTTTACACCTTTATTGTCTTCCTAGGGTCCTGAACCACAGCAGCTCCACGGCTGTGGAGTCGGTAAGCCGCAGCTCGGGCTCCTACTCCGACTCCTGAATTTTATCCGGACCGTCTCCAACTCAGACTTCTGAATTTTATCAGGACCGACTCAGACTCCCGATTCCTGCTCCTTCATAAATGGGCGGTCATATACCAGGGGAGTTATTTATCACACTGGCTCTGCAGCTTCTCCCTAATGTCCTTCATGATCCTGGGGCGACTTCTGAGGGAATAAAGGAATACTGTATATAAAAGCAGCTTCTCCTGTGTGTGCAGTGGATGCAGCCAGTCTCCAGCTTCCATGTCCTGAACTACTCACAACTAGACTAGATGGAGCAGGTGGTCTTTTCCTGCTGACAGTCTTCTATGTTTCTAACTAAATATTCACCATACTTAAAGAAACACTGCTAACAATGCCAGATACCTGTAATATAGAGGTCAGCCATAGTGATATACAGGGGGTCACACATAGTGATATAGAGAGGGGTAACACATAGTGATATAGAGGTCACACAGTGATATAGAAGGTCACTTTGGGGGCATGCAATTATGCGCACACACAGCCTGCTGCAGCCCTGTGGATATACACCAATAAAATTTGCTTCTATACTATCTCCCTTTTTCATTTGGATTCTACTAAGGTGAGAAGTCGGCCATCTGTAGTCAACGAGACCTCTCTCCTTTTTGAGCTCTGGGGCAGCAGTATGTATTGAGACCAGGACAACAAATGTTTCAATCCTTTCCTTTAATCCCCTTCTGCTCCTCTGTAGACACTGAAGAATACAGCCGCCATATATTGCATCTTGTATTTTGGAAGTAGATTTAACAGGGGCCATCATATCGTTCATAGTAAACTTGAGTGAAGCCGACTGTACTCCAGCATAAGACGGTGGATCAGTGACCCTTGCTATATTGTCAGATATTTACCAAATTGGCATATTATTACAGGGATCAATACAGATATCCAGATATAAGGGGGACGAGGATGACAGTGTCTGTAGGTAACCGTGTCATTTCCAATAAAGCCTTACTTCCAGCGTACAATACCTAGATGGCGCATACACACCTCTTGTGGATTCCAGGTCCTGACCTTATATTCTCCTTTCATTACAGAATTGTGTTGTAAGATTACATTACTGCTCTAGTGTTAGGATTAAAGGACTAAGTCAATTCTTCTATATTAATCCTCGGGAAGCCCAGGATAAAATCCATTTCACAAAGTTTAGTCTTCCCATCTGATCAAATAATAAGCACAGATTTTTATTACGGTCAGAGAACAAAAAATATCAGAGGTAAACATTTCACAGTGAAAATCGGGTAAATCGATCAATGACCAAGGGTCAGGAACATATGAGTAGCGGAACGGTCAGCAACACATATAGCAAGTATATCAAATGCCCTAACTGATCCAGAGTGGCCCCATGCGTCTCTGCTTCCACCTAGTGTCAGATTTATGACATTACATGTGGTCACTGACTGCATCCAGTTACTTTGTACCCAGAAAAAGCAGTCAGACATATGTCCCTCCTGCATAGGGAGCTAGGTCTGCCAGTAATAGCTGTGACCACCATCAGGAGCTGCTGTGCCTACGACTAATCTAGGAGTTAGGACTCCTGGTACTGCTTCGTTGGGGTGGGGGGGGGGGGGGGGGCAGAATACGCCATGACTTTAAGGGAAATGGATTACTGGAGGTGGCTGACGTTTCTTGTTGGATAGTGGTAGAGCCTGCACTGACAATTAAGGAAGTAAAGTGGAGGGGCACAAGTTTTGCAACTAGTCCAAAACTTGGCAAAAATGCATCAATAACATCACGCGTGAACACAGCCTAAGGGTATGTGCACACTACAGAATTTGGGCGGAAATTGCAAGCAAAGTCCGCACGGCGGTCTCCTCTTAAAGTTCCGCCTGTCCCATAGACTCAATGATATTCTAAAGCTCAATCCGCCCTTTGCCCATAGTACTGACACATCAATTTTTTTTTAGCAGACAGCAAATTGAGCTTCAGAATATCACTGAGTCCATGGGACAGGCGGAACGTCAAGCGGAGACCGCATTACGGACTCCGCTTGAAATATCTGCCCAAATTCCGTAGTGTGCACATACCCTAAAAGTACCAGCAGTCGGCCGACAAGTGGAAAAACACCCGCTCATAGGCTGATTGGATCTTTTGACCGGCAGTAAAGTGTATTGTTATCGTTGTGTAAATAGGAGATGTGCCGTTGATAACAATGCATGTTAATAGCTGCGCGAATGATGCAGCCCTTCTGCGATTTGGCAGCGATTTAGCGCACCTTGAGAGGGCATGTAAGTGAGCACCAATTTTGCTCATTTGGGACCTTACATGGCCCCATTTTCCTAAGGGGCAGGAAAGCCTTATTTGCTTTGCACGGCCAGGCTTAGTGTATGGTCACGTGTGTTAAATATCGATCAGTATGGACATTACTCTGTTAGGCGATATGAACAATGTATGCATTATTATTGATAAATTGTCTGTATACCATACACACACATGGATGTCCTTATACTGCACAGTAAAGGTAACAGTGTTTACAGTCTACCTGCAATTATAAGAAATTTCCAATAAATTAATAGCGCAGGATCAGGAATTTTTTTTATGCATCAGGAAAAGGCCATTATACTCCATAATACTATGCTTTGGCTGTCAGGACACTATGAGCACCACAGTAATGTTATAACTGGAGTGTCACACATTGGGGACACCTCTCTGATGTAGTATCGCAACCAAGGCATTTCTTTTCTTTTTTAAGTTGATCTAAAAACGCAAAAGCTTCAGCAAGTGAAACCAGAGCAGAAGACGTAAGTGATGTGTGCTCTGCAGGAAACAGCTGCCATAGCCGTAATGAGGAGGAGAGAGCACCGCCACAATCCCTGAGGCACAAACAACACAAAAAGCTGCCATACAATTATCAAGATATTTTCCTAAAAAGGTACATGCAAATAATTCTGGACCCCTGACAAGAGACGGAGCTTAGATGTTTTATCCACCGAATGAGTTGGTTACATTTAAAGGTAGTCGGATAGTAAATTTATGCTTTCTATGCCTCGGGCAGCATGAAATCCTGACAGGTTTCCTTATTACTGATGACCATATTTCATCTTAAAATGCTGCAGCTTCAAAGGAAGACATAACTTAAAAATCTCTGCAACTTCTCCCGACCTGGCTTGGCTTGACTGACCGATCAAGCTGATATGCTGGGTTACTGCAGCTCAGCTTCCATTCACCTCAGTGGTAGATAACCTGCAGTAAGCAACATGGCCACTAAACATGCCCCATCATTCTAGCAATCGGCGGGGGTCTCAGCACCCGGACCCCCACTGACACGTACTTCTGATGTGTCGCTATGTCAGAAGTTTTTACAAATGATAGTTACACTTTAAATAGCCCATCGATCAAAAATGCCCTGGAAAGCCCTCTAAGCGGCGGCTCACATGTAAGCTCCTGTTAAACAGGACCTGTAAGTAACCCAACAAAACAAGACGTTCCTACCAATGAAAAGCTTTGGGTGTCCTGGTTACACAACTTTTTACAGTTCCTTGATATGTCCTCCCATCCTGGAGATATGTGGGTTTATAATATTCAGATAGTAATCAAATGGGTGTGAATCTTAATGATGGGAGTGAAGATCATTGTAAAAGTGGAACTCCTAGTTACCTGGCTGTGCAGGGAACTGCAGCCGTGCGGCACCATTTTGGGTGGGTTGACTTTACAAGTGTGCCCTCCTTGACACACACACACACACACACACCAACAACCTGTCAGAATGAGACGGCGATGTATACAAGCACAGTCCCCACTAACTTCAGAGGCCCAAATGTAGTCAGCACGTGACTTTGCTTGCGTCATTCCCAAAATGTATAAGTACTCCGACCCCTTATCGAGACGCTAAGGGGACTATTACACAGAACGATAATCGGCCTTATCCGGCCGATTATCGTTCTGTGTAATAAACTCAACTATCACTGATATAGCTTTGGACCTATAATTGTCGGGCACCGGCCGCGCATCGCTACGTGTAATAGCAGTGCACGGCCAACGGCTGATCATTTGAAAAGTGCATAAATTACCTATCCATGCTGCAGGGCTCCTCCTGCGTTGTGCTTCTCCCCAGGTCCCGCCCGCTGCAGCTTCAGAGCGGCCTGTCTTAGCTGAAAGGCCGCTCAGCCAATCACTGGCCGGGAACGCCGCGGCCAGTGATTGGCTGAGCAGTCCGTTAGCTAAGACAGGCAGCTCTGAAGCTGGAGTGCGCGGGACCCGGGGACAAGCGGACCGCAAGAGGAGCCCTGCAGCCTGGATAGGTAATGTATGCAGTTTAAGCAAGGGCTGCAAGGACATCGGTAACAATGTTTATGCAGCCCTTCTTAAACGATTATCGGGCCGTGTAATAGGCCCAGTAAACGAGCGATGATGTAGCAGATCGGCGCTCATTTACAGTTATTATTGGGCCCCCATCAGGCCGTGTAATAGTACCCTAACAGTGAAATCTGTCGGGCACACAATGCAGGACCCTTATCTGTCTGGCACTATTATGTTGTACACACCAGGAGACGGCAATACTGTGAAGACAGATCCATTAACACACTGCTGAGACCAACTAGTTGATGTCAGTGTGAGCAATATCTGGATCGGATACACTGGCACAGCCATGGTGTACTAATACGTCATCAATGTATCATTTCTTTTTTTATTATGGAAATATATAGTCTGGCAATATTACTGTGTTAAATCAATGGGTGGAACGCCGAACACAGAATACTTACTGCATATTTACTAGATCCCATTAGACTAGTACTCCTGATCTACAAGCATGTGTCACGCTGCACTCGATGTCAATGTGTATGAGTCAGCCGCTAGAAAAAGATTGTCTAAAACAAGTCCTAAATGAGGTCACAGGAAGACATCTTCACTCTTGTTGCCAGATAAAGATAAGTTTTTAGGCGCCAAGTAGAAAGCAAAATGTGTCCTGCTCAGGAAACACCCAACCCCCCCCCCCCCCCCCTCCCTTCAGGGCTCTGTGGGTTTTCTTGCCCACAAACACTGCTCAGAGTGCCAGGCATCATCTGTCAGTGTGAAGGTGGCACCACAGTGTGATTTGTAGTCAGCAGCGCTCCCTTATTTGATTGCTATAGTGGCTGCAATTCATGCAGCAGCTATTATGAAGTCTCCATCAGTTGTATGGTGAAACTGCGACTGTGCGAGAATATATATATATACAGTGGTACCTTCGTTTAAGAGTAACTTGGATTAAGAGCATTTTGCAAGAAGAGCTCACAGTTTTTCAAAAGTGTAACTTAGTTTAAGAGCATTGCTTTGGTTTAAGAGCTCCCTGTACTGGGTGGAAGGGGGAGCGGGGGAGGGGCATGGTCTGCATAGCGGGGTCTACAGCCCTGTACTCTGACCCAGGAAGTCTCCCTCACCTTCAAAATCACGGCAGATCCACTTCAGGCTGGGGCTACATCAGGGGACAGGACTGTGGGGTAATCTCTTCATAGCTATAACCCCTCTCTCCCCTGACAGAGAGTGCTGCTATACTGTGCCCACATCTGCCCTGCTCATTCCTTCATGCTCCCTGCAGTCTCTGTCAGTCCTTGTGTTTCCCATCCTGTATATTCCTGCTATAATGTGCCTGCACTCACACTCAGCTAAACAAACTGCTGCTATTATGTGGCTGCACTTACACTCAGCTATACACATTGCTGCTATAATGTGCCGGCACTTACACTCACCTATACACACTGCAGGTATAACGTGGCTGCGCTTACACTCAGCGATTCACAAGCTCGGCCCCGGAACGAATTATGCTCATAATCCAAGGCACCACTGTATATAATATATATATATATACACATACATACATACATACACACATATATATATAGCTGGACATTTCACATATCACTATCTAGAACTCTACCCTAGTTGGATGCACATCCAGCTTATCCCTTTTGTCTGTCCTGCTAGTGTTGTAGTTATTTACCACAACAGGCTATGTGCACATTACAAAATCCCGACAGAACACCTCTCCTGGATTCTATAGGTCGCACCCGCTCGCATCTGCACTGCTCTCATAGACTCCATTGTATGGTTTGCCAGATTCCGCCGTCCACCCAAAAAATGAAGGCGATCATTCTTCGGAAGGGCATCGGAATCTGGCAAACCATAGAAAGAAGCCTATGGGAGCAGAGGAGATGCACGCGGCTGCGAGCTGCGGAATCCGAGACAGGTGTTCCGCTGCATTCCGTAGTGTGCACACACCCTTGCACTATGACCTGATCCTCACAGACTGACACAGCATAGTGCACCAAATCGTCTAAGGGCCCTATTCCACCGGACGATTATCGTTTGCATAATCGTTAACGGTTAACGATCTCAAACGATCGCTATTGCAAAAGACCTTAAAACGTTCACTCATGGAGTGAATAATCGTTACTTATGATTGTAATTGCGATCGTTTTTCTTCGCTATTTATTCGCTATTGCGTTCGTATCTATTGCAAACGACCGAACGATGTCTTATTCAATGCGAACGTTTTGCGAACGAGCGAAGATAAAAATAGGTCCAGGTCTTGTAAAGCGATCAACGATTTCTCGTTCGCCTCTCCGTCCCTCCTCCCTGCCCACCTCATCATTAGGAATGCCCCAGGCAGGTATTCTCCTATTCATTAGCTGTGTGAACACTGCACATGTGTTGGAACGTTAAGGCACCTGTGCAGTGTTCACTGCAGAGGAATAGGAAAAATACTGCCCATTATCGCTTAGTAGTTAGAAAATAAAATCCAAAAAGTTTAAGGAACATGTCAACAGAATGACAAGTTGGATTTTCAGCAGTTTTTCCACGATGAATGTCGAGAAAAAGGAGGAGCCTGATGAGGCATTTTTCTCCAGTAAGATACATTACACAGGTTATGATATTCTCTTGTACTATTGACTTTTTGTTACTGCTGGTAATAAGACCCTACAGTCAAACATCCACAGTAATCATTCTCTTAGCAGAAGGACAGTCCCGGTGACTGCCATTGTGACCAGGAGAAGGGCTGCTAGACACTTTTTTAGACAATACTATTTGGACAGGTCACAGTCTGTAGCAGCCGATTATCTGGGAGGCCAGGGCTCTTTATCAGACTGAACGTCTGTCATAGCGAGTATAGAGGGAGTATACAGGGCGCAGCCTATGGAGAGATAAGAGAGTCTGGTGGGGGGTCAGCAGCCGGGCATCACACTACAAACGCCATGAAATATAAACCGCATTATTATTATAAATTATTATTCACTAGCTAAGAAATCAGATGTTTATACTAGAGGGCACAGGAACATATTTGGTAAGCAGGAAGAATTGTTTCTATAGAGCAGAGGTAGGAAATCTTGGCCCTCCAGCTGTTGCAAAACTACAACTCCCATCATGCCTGGACAGCCAAAGCTAAGGTTCCCTACCCCTGCTCTGGATGAACCTTCTCCCGAGCACTGCACAGCCCTTGGTTTAGAATACTAGATCGTTTGCGGTTCGACCACTTGGATCCCCACCGATTCCTAATCTTCCAACCAAAGGACTGCAGCCTGGAGATGTGAATGGAGCGGTGGGGTCCAGCCATTCATTGCAAAGTCTATTGCTGCGTTTACATGGAACGATTATCGTGCGAATTCACACGATAATGATCGAATTCGAAAGATAATCGTACGTGTAAATGCAGCGAACGATCAAACGACGAGCGATAAATCGTTCATTTTGATCTTTCAACATGTTCTCAAATCGTCGTTGATCATTCACAAAAAATTTGCAGATCGTTCCGTGTGAACAGTCGTTCACCGATATAACCAATGTGTGAGATAGGCTTAAGCGATCGCAAAACGAATTTCTGTAAGATATATCGTACCGTCTAAACGCTGATCGTTATGAAAAAAAAATTGTTAGTGGGGGGCAACAACGTCATCACTGAAGAATATATCCCATCTGATCCAACAATTGACACATACACTGGTGTGCAGCCCCAATCGGACACCTGACCGCCATCGCCAGGTCCAGCGCCCATCAATGTCGGGGGTTCCATAGACAGTATCAGCACTGTCAGGATACCTGGCAGTCAGACCCCCCTAATCACACAGTTATCACACATCCGCTGTATACAGGGGTCATGTGATCCAAGTGGACTTATTTCTAAGAACCCCCTTAAAGGGGCGGGGCCATGCCCTGATGTACACAATCCTCGCCTCTGATTGGCAGGTGTCATTTCCATATGAGCCATTACTCTTCTCCTTATAAAGGGCAAATGTTATATTATAGCTCCTAAGAGCATGGATTCAGTCACGGTGTACACACTGAGGCGTTACCGCGGTGAATAGTGACGTGTAAACGGCGCACGTATATGACCCCTCACACAATGGCGCCATGGTCACACACAGCTGCGGTGACAGCCGGCTCCTGTCACTGTACTCACAATGTCACCATCCACTGCCCCTCTAGCACCGCCGTCCAGTTGCTGGAGGTGACCGTCCTGACTGCGCTCTCCTCCTCCTCCTCGGCTCCGCACAGCACCGAGCACAGCGCCGTCACCACAGCCAGCAGCAGCCGCCGCCTCCCGGAGCCCGCCATCATGTGTGCGCGTCAGGCGATGAGGAAGTGAGCGCGGCTTAACCCGTGCACTGCCGCCGGCGGCCAGCTCTCCTCCTCCTCCTTCCCTCACAGGGTGTCGCTGTACTAGGGCAATGGGGGCGCTGCTGCTCCTCCTCACAGTACGGGGTATATAGGTCCATACAGTACACGTCGTCTGTCATAGTCTGACCACAGGACAGTATACACACTCCACCGCGTGAGGTGGCGGCTTCTGTGTGTCTGTATATGAGCACAGGCTTATCTGAGGAGATATTGCATGCACAGGGTTATATGATGGGGGTTGTAGTTGTGAGACAGCTGGAGAGCCACAGGTTGGGGGACAGTGGCCGCATTAACCCTTTAAGGACGGGGCCCATTTTTGTTTTTTCCTCCTTGTACATAAAAGGCCATAGCACTTCCACTTTTCCACCTAGAAACCCGCATGAGCCCTTATTTTTTGCGTCACTTATTGTACTTTGCAATGACAGGCTGAATTTTTGCATAAAGTACACTGCGAAACCAGAAAAAAATTCAAAGTGTGGTGAAATTGAACAAAAAAAAAAAAAAACGCATTTCTTTTATTTGGGGGGGTATGTGTTTTTACGCCATTCGCCCTGGGGTAAAACTGACTTGTTATATATGTTCCTCAAGTCGTTACGATTACAACGATATATAACATGTATAACTGTTCTTTTATCCGATGGCCGGTAAAAAATTCAAACCATTGTTAACAAATATACGTTCCTTAAAATCGCTCTATTCCCAGGCTTATAGCACTTTTATCCTTTGGTCTATGGGGCTGTGTCAGGTGTAAATTTTTGCGCCATGATGTTTACTTTCTATTGGTACCTTGATTGCGCATATACGACTTTTTGATCGCTTTTTATTAAAATTTTTCTGGATTTGATGTGACCAAAAATGCGCAATTTTGCACTTTGGGATATTTTTGCGCTGACGCCGTTTACCGTGCGAGATCAGGAATGTGATTAATAGTTCAGGCGATTACGGATGCGGCGATAGCAAACATGTTTATTTATTTACATTTATTTAAAACCTGGGAAAAGGGGGGTGATTCAGACTTTTATTAGGGGAGGGGGCTTTTTACTTAATAACAATACTTTTTTTTTTTTTTTTTTTTTACACATATACTAGTAGCCCCCCTGGGGGTTAGGATTATTCCCCCTGGGAGACTTCTAGTATATACACTTTGATCTCTCATTGAGATCTTTGCTGTATAAGTACTTATACAGCAAAGATCAATGAGATCGGCACTTGTTTGATTTCGGCTGTTGCAGCCGAAAACAAACGAGTGCCGGCCGGGAACGGCGCCATCTTGGAGAGGTCCCCGGCCGGCAGCAGGTACAGAGATCGCTCCTCCGGGACAACGTCTCACCCACTAGACACCAGGTAACAGCTGAATCCGGTAATGGGATGCAGCTGTCATGTTTGACAGCTGCATCTGATTACTGTATTAGCGGGCGCGGCGATCGGACCGTGCCCGCTAATACCCACGGTCCCGGGCTACAAGGGGCACTCTGAACCACGTCGGTTCATAGCAGGGTCGCAGCGTCAATTCTTTGAGCAGAGAGGCACAGAGAGTGGAGGTGCGCATATACTGTACACACAATCATATTAACAGCATATATACCTCACATAACTGTATAAGCAGCATATATACTGCATACATAACTATATACCGGCAGTGAATATACTGCATATATATATATATATACACACAGCATATATACTGCACAAATAACTATATACATACCGTTAGTGAATATAGTGCACTGCAAAACACAACATCACTGGGCTCTGAGAGATCAAACTAATTCTAAGAAATACTCTTTGCTTTGTGACACCACCCCTGTAATGTCAAGGTCAGTCAGGCTCAACGTTAAAAAAAAAAGTTCTTCAAGTCATGGTTGATACTTCTCCAAATCACAAATGCATCATCCATGTATGGTCACCTACAGAAGTGGTGGGACACATCCAAAGCATCTTCCTCCCAAGCACGCAATGAACATTTTAGCATACGTTGGCACCACATTTCTGCCCATGGCAGTGCCACACTATAATACGTCTGACCTAAATTGTGAATCTGTGCTAAAGGTCATACAGACGTCCTGAAGTACCTCCTGTAAGGAATGTTGTTTTTTTTTTTTTAATACAATACCATGACAAGGGGGCATCCTCTACGTCTAGAGGAAAGAAGATTTTATCATCAGCATCGACGCGGGTTCTTTACTGTACGAGCGGTAAAGGCCCTATTCCACCAACAGATCTGACGACAGATTATCTGCCAAAGATTTGAAGCCAAAACCAGGAACAGACTATAAACAGAGATCAGGTCATAAAGGAAAGACTGAGATTTCTCCTCTTTTCAAATCCACTCCTGGGTTTGGCTTCAAATCTTTGGCAGATAATCTGTCGTCAGATCTGTTGGTGGAATAGCGCCTTAAGACTGTGGAGCTCTCTGCCACATGATGTTATCATGGCCGATTCATTAAATAAGTTCAAGGGAGGCCTGGATGCTTTTCTTGAACAATATAATATTATAAGTTATGGGCATTAGATTTCCGGTGATACGTTGATCCAGGGATTGTTCTGGTTGCCATTGGAGTCGGGGGGGGGGGGAGTTTTCTCCCTGTGGTGGGGTGGTTGTCGTCTGCCTCGTGGGGGTTTTTGCCTTCCCTGGATCAACACAGTAGGATTCTCCTAGGTTGAACCTGATGGACTCTTGTCTTCTTTCAACCTTATTTACTATGTTACTATGTTACAAAGCTGATGGGGGTGCGTGATGGTCCGTTTACACGAAGCAATAACTCGCCCAATCGATCGTTTAACGATTTTGAAGCAACGATTTGGTTTTTATAACGATCAGCGTTTAGATGAATAAATTGATAGAAAAATTGTTATTGCGATCGTTTTTAATATCACTTATGCCCATCTCACACGTAGGGTGAATCTTTGAAGGACTGTTTACATGAAGCGATCCGCGAATTTTTGGCGAACAACCAACGACAATTTGAGAACATGTTGAAAGATCACAATTAAGGATTTCTCACTCGTCGCTTGATCGTTCGCTGTGTTGACACAAACCAATTATCGCCCAAATGCGAAAATTCAAAGGATAATCGTTCCGTGTAAACGCAGCATGACTTTGTGCCAGAACATGAAAAGTCATCTATACAGAATGCAGCTACATTCCTTGTATTACTGAGGATACTGTGTTGTTATTATAACTGCTGTTGTTATTTGCACGCTGTATTAGTCTGTTTTTCAATGCTATATGGTAGATCATAAAAGGAATGGAGTCAGAAGTGAATGTGTGAGTACATATTATTATTACAGTGTAGGGGTGTGGCACTTACACCTGGGCCCTGCTGAATGTTCAAATCACACCCTTCCCCAATGGGAACATTAGAAATGAATCTGCAGTATGCACTGAACCAATCAGCCCAATCGGGCTGATATGGTTCCCTGAACTGCTCTATACAGCCGCGGCTGCAGCAGTAGCTGTATACCCGAAAAAAATGGACTTAAATCCCCCTGGCACGTGACAGGCTGCGACATGGAGGTAGTCATCTGGGCGGCTCCCCACCTGTATCTAGTCACCGCTCTCTGCCTGTCAGCGCACTCAGGGAGGATGAATAACAGGCAGAGAGGTCCCTTACTCTACATTTTCACCATTTCCAATTATTCAGCGACTAAGAAACATTTACGCTAGACATATGTGCGAGATAACATGTGATGTCTTGTTCAAAAAAATATGTACAGCATTGGCTTGCTGTCCACCACCTACTACCGTGGGATTTCACAGGCAGAAAGAGAAACTTGACATGTCAATTCTTTGAGGGAAGAGCCACAGAAACGGAGGCGCGCAAGCCGTCCCATTGAAACAGACTGAGCAATTTTGCTCAGTGTGAACTGGCCCTTAGAGTAAACATCCGGGAAGGCTCAGTATTCCTGGCACAGCATGTAACAGCAATACCGTTATTTATCTGTGCCAGGACAAGGGCAAAGGAGGTTCTGTGTCAAGCTTTACTGCTGCCACTCAATATAAAAAAGAGAAAAAGTGTGTATAGATATATATATTTTTTATTTATTTATTTATTTTCTTATGCTACTTGATATAGGGGATCATCCCCTCTATTGCGTAGTATATAGGAGACAACTGAGACTTAGAGATGGGGCCTGCAGAAGGTATGGTATAGTGGTTATATAGGGTTCAGAAACAATGGTATTCCCCTACTTTATATACACTACCATGTGTCCTTTTTGTATCATGTAATGAGGGCAAATCACACAATTTAGCCAGTTTTGGGGCACATAGTACTGTATCGCTGACCGACACAGTGTGGAGTTAGTGTAGGGACCCATGTGAATCAGGAGACAGGCACGTGGTACACACATGGGGCAATATGGTTTGATCAAATTATATACCGACATCCTGGCGTTGGTTTTTAAATGTAGCCGAGTGGCATTACTGTCAGCCATAGGTGTGATGTGCAGCAGCTCCTTTCTCTCCATGTCGTATAGTGGTTATATAGTGTTCAGAAATAATGGTATTCCCCTACTTTATATACACTATCATGTGTCCTTTTCTGTATCATAAAATTAGGGGAAATCACACAATTCAGCCAGTTTTGGGGCACATAGTACTGTATCACATCATTGTAACCCTCGGCCTGCCGTGTCAAGACTTTATACTATATATTAATAGAACGCCACACAATTTATTGGAGATGCTTATTGTTCCAAATTACTGACATTATGTAACATTAACCATCCCTGCATCAGCCCATTATTATTTTCCTGTCATTTATCTGCACTCCATTATCTTTTCTTTATCATCCCATATCCAGAGAACCACAAGCATCCTTCTACTAAAAGCTAAACCACCATCATCCTAAGTAGGTAATCTGTGCCCTAAGTGAAAGAACTTTACAGGCCAGAGGAGTAAACATTTCTCTGTGATGTGCTGTATCTATTGGATGTCATAAGAAATAGTAGAGAGCATATCCCACAGGGTTCTCTGCAGATGTTATAAGGATGTTGTATTTTATAGGAAAGCCTATAAATGTCTGTTAGGTGAAAGCTTATATCTCGGGGGTCTACACCAATATCAAGAACAAGAGTATCTCAGCCCACTTTGGCCTGCTGGGGGTGGTAAGAAAGCTAAACTGTTTTTTCTTTACTTTATAGACAGCTCAGCACCACCACAAGCTGCGGGTAAACATGCTGCTCATCAGGTAACACATTGAGGTTCTTTATTATAAGGTCACATTCCTTTATGTGACTTTAAAGTGTCACTGTCCATTTTTTTATTTTTTTATTTTTTTTTTGCAAAAATCAATAGTACAGGCGATTTTAAGAAACTTTGTAATTGGATTTTTTAGCTGAAAAATGCATTTTTATCATGAAAAAGCAGTTTGAAGCTCTCCCCCCTGTCTTCATTGTTCTCTATGGAGGGGGGGGGGTGGAGGGAGATGAGGCACTAAAACAGGACAACAAAGAGTTAATTTACAGCTACATCACCTGGCTATCTCCTCTGAGGTCAGCACTGACCTCTCTCACCTCTGAATATCTCCTTTCACACAGGTCCCGCTGTGTAATCCTTTGTTCTCTCTCTGCTGGCGACTAATCTCACTTCTACCCCCTCCCCTCTCCATAGAACAGACAGAGCCCGACTGATGTAAAAGAGTCGAGACTTCCTGAAAATGAGCAGTGAATGAGAGAGAGGAGGAAGGGGGAGGGGGAACCTGGGAAAATATTTGCCTAATAAACCCAATTACAACGTTTCTTAAAATCGCCTGGACTATTGATTTCTGCAAAAAAAAAATTGAAACGACAGTGACACTTTAAAGTGTCACTGTCATCATAACTTTCTAAATCAACAGTACATGTGATATAAAGCAAGTTTGCAAACATTCATTATTTTTTAGTTATCATGGAAAACGCGGAACTTCCTATTTTCTGACTCCGGACCTGGATTTCTGGTAAGTTCAGCTTTGTTTTACAGCATGTATATTGCAAACTTATATCACACTTACTGTTGATTTAGATTTTGAAAGTTATAATGACAGTGACACTTTAATTGTAATACTGCCCCCAACGGAATAAGCAATATGCCTGGCCATAAATGAACAAAGCTTTAAGGTCTACTGTATACAGTAACTTGGAAAAAATTCTAGAGATAGTTTCTGGTCCTTTGATCGCATTGCAAGCTGTATAGTGGCTTTGTCTCAGACAGGATTGACCGATAAATGGCACAAACATTTAAAAATGTGATAGCGTGTACCGAGCAAACTGAACATGATAAAGCCTATTTACTGCTTCACGGCAATGCTGCTATTGAAGAAGAGATAATAAATAGTTCCCAATGTTATCAGTTCTGTATTGATTGCTGTTATCATTGTACTGTAACAAAAACTTAAGGTCATGTGAAAACTGACAGTAACTGTTATTAGTGATAGTACATATTGCACTATAATACTATTCAAAATGCA
Source organism: Dendropsophus ebraccatus (assembly GCF_027789765.1). Lineage (NCBI taxonomy): Eukaryota > Metazoa > Chordata > Amphibia > Anura > Hylidae > Dendropsophus > Dendropsophus ebraccatus. The sequence continues at coordinate 20,803 of NW_027209170.1, forward strand.
TGTACTTATTATTATTTTGTTTTGCATAAATCCCTTTTACTTAACAAGGGTCTTTTTACGTTACCAGATTTCTCGGCTGCGGGCTACCACAAACTTGCACCAATCAGTGACATCGCAGCTCGTTTGCAGAGCCGTTACACAGCCTGAGAATACAATCCATGTATCTTTTGTGCAGCCCTGAAAACTGACAGCACATATATGATACGGTATCTGGCTTCTCCAGTCTTCCGGCCATCGGATGTATCTTCAGCCGTCACCTCCTCCAACTGTCAATCTTTCAGAGAAAGAGGAAGCCTGAAGCTACAGCAGCGGCTGGAGGACTGGAGAAGCCAGATACCAGATTACAAGCAGTGTGGCAGGTAGGTATAGACTGCTCGTGATTTGGAAACTGACAGCACAGATATATACATATCTGTGCTGTCAGTTTTTATTTATAGTCAGCCTTGGCAGGACTTGGCGTTTTGCAGTGAGGAGGAACTTGATAAAGGTGTCAGTCCGACACCGAAATGTGTTGCTAATATTTAAGCCTAGTGTGAATAAACATCCAAGGTCGTGAGGTCCTTGGAGTTATTTTGGGAGTCCTGCCCCGTGGCTGTTTGTATGGTCCAATGGTCAATTCCAAAATGGACAATAACACATACTGTACATAGATAGAGACATATAAAACAGCATTTACTATTAAAAATAAATAATTTGGGAAACTCCCCTCTCACTATGTCCATTTTCAAAAGAATGTCTACAGTGGTCATAGGAAAATATGAATCGGAACATGGAGCAGTGGAATTGGGTTGTGTGGTCTGATTGATCATGTTTCCTTGTTTTTTAAGGCTATGTTCACACTGCGTATGTTTCCGGCCGTAGTGCGAACCGCGAATATACGCACGTAGTTTTGAGGTTGAAGCGTTCGCTTGAAAGTATACAATATACGCCTGCACAATGAACACTACGTATGAGCTTACGGCCGGATCGTATACGGCGCCGTGAAAGATGAACAAGACCATTGAGGACGGAAATGTTGAAACTCACGGCCGTGGATTTCCATGCGGTCCCGTACGAAGTACTTATTTCAGCCAAATTGAACTTGATTTTTCAATCCAAAAGGTTCTGTGTGATTTACGGGGCTGGGCGAAGATTTTCCAAGTAAATGACCTGCCTCAGATCGCTTCAAAACAAGCTAGGGAAGCATAACTGTACTACAGGCGTATGTTCGTGGTTCGTACGCATGCGGCCGCATGTCTACTTTTCCCACGCCCGTAGTTTCAGCCGCACATGTACGGCGGACTCATACGCAGTGTAAACATAGCCTAAATGTGGATAGCAGGGTACGAGTACATGGGAAGAAGACTGGGTCTGCAATGCTCCAGGCATCTTGGGCTTGAGCGTTAATATGGAACATACTTGACACATGCCAGAACATTGTGCAGACCAAGTACGCCCCTTCCTGGCAGTGTATTTCAAAATGGCAGTGGCTCTTTTCAGCAGGATATTGTGCCATACTGTGAAACAATGTAACATGACAAAGAGTTCATGGTGTTGAATTGTCTTCCAAATTCCATAGATCTCAGTTTGATCAAGCATCTGTGGTATGTGCTAAAAATATTCAATTTTCAAACCATAATGTGTCTATACATCCAGACCAGTGGTTCTAAACATTTATGGTGGTTTTCAGGCGACAGATTACAGTATACAAATTCCTTCTTCAGGCGCATAGACACAAGTAATAAGACATATAAACAACTTTTATTTATCAGCTTCATTAATAACAAGGACCAATCCTCATCCAGTTATAGGATGTTGACACAGCTGCGAATCGCTCAGAGAGGGCCCATACGGAGATAAAAGTCTACAAGCAAAGACGTGATGAAATATATAAGGATATTGTCACAGAACGTTGCTAAATCTTTCAGAAGTGGAGGAGGTATTTATAAATATACATGTAATATATCTGTAAAACTATTTAGGGAAACATTTGACCGTATTCCGTTCCTGTAGCATACTCCATAATCAAACTCAGAAATAATTACATCCAGATGGTGTGGAAAGTTAAAGTGCACCAGAAAACACCGCTGCAGTGTTAGCATAAAGGAGGTAGTTGTTTTTAGATCATCATGTATTTTCCAACATAACTTGGTGAGGTGACTAATGGACATATCATTTTTAGGCTACGTTCATACAACGTAACTTTTCTATTAATCACAGCCGTCATTGTCCATTTGCAACAACGGCCATGATTAACCCCTTAAAGACAGAGCCAATTTAGATTTTTGCACTTCCGTTTTTTTCCTTCTTGTGCTTAAAAGGCCATAGCAGTTGCATTTTTTCACTTAGAAACCCACATGAGCCCTTATTTCTTGCGCCACTAATTGTAGTTTGCAATGACAGGATGAATTTTTTCATAAAGTACATTGCAAAACCAGAAAAAAAAATAATGTGTGGTGAAATTGAAAACAAATTAAAAAAAGCGTTCTGTTTATTTGGGGGGTATTTGTTTTTATGCCGTTCGCCCTGAGGTAAAACTGACTTGTTATATATGTTCCTCCAGTCATTACGATTACAACGATATGTAACATGTATAACTTTTATATTATCTGATGGCCTGTAAAAAATTCAAACCATTGTTGCTTAAAATCACTCCATTCCCAGGCTTATAGCTCTTTTATCCTTTGGGGTTGTGTGAGGTGTCATTTTTTGCGCCATGATGTGATCTTTCTATCGGTACCTTGTTTGCGCAAATACGACTTTTTGATCGCTTTTTATTACAATTTTTCTGGATTTGATGCGACCAAAAAATGCCAAATTTTCCACTTTGGGATTTTTCATGCTTACGCCGTTTACCGTGTGAGATCGGGAATGAAACAAATTAATAATTCCACCGATTACGCACGCGGCCATACCAAACATGTTTGTTTATTTATTTATTTGTTTTTATTTATAACATGGGAAAAGGGGGGTGATTCAAACTTTTATTAGGGGAGGGGGCTTTTTATTAATAACAACACTTTATTTATTTGTTTTACACATATACTAGAAGCCGCCCTGGGGGACTTTTAGTATATGCACACTGATCTCTCATTGAGATCTATGCTGTATGCTGTATAGATCTATGCTCTATGCTGCAGCCGGAAGCAATCAAGTTCTGAGCCGGGATCAGTGCCATTGCGGCGCAGACCCCGTCCCGCGCAGGATGTGTGGATCGCTCCTCCAGGACCAAAGTCCCCGGGGGGGGCAATCCACCCAGTAGACACCAGGGATGAGGCTGGCATAAAGGATTCAGATGCAGCTGTCAACTTTGACAGCTGCATCTAAATCCTAATTAGTGGACACGGCGATTGGACCATGCATGCTAATTGCCGCGGTCTCGGGCTACATGGTGCACCCGGGACCGTCGGCGGTTCAGAGCGGGGTCGCCGCGCGGCCCCGTTCTGACTTCCCGAGGTGGCCACGGGGCGTAAATATACGCCCTGCGGTCGTTACGGGGTTAATAGAAAAGTTATGTTGCACTGCAGTCAGAGGCAATCCCAACCGGAGTGTATGACACAAAGTATACACTCCGGCTGGAATCAGCAGCAAGCACAGGAAATAACTGACACGCCAATTTTTGTGCGGCCACTATTCATTGAATAGCCTTCGCACAACACTGACAACTCACACAATGGAGAGTGCCGCGCCGGCCGCACTCTCCATTGTGTGCTTGTGGTGAATTGGGATGGCGGGCGGCACACGGATGAAGTTCACTGACACCGGCCGTTCTATGACATGGCCTATGACAAGTTCCTATGACTCTCAACGTTTTCCTAGGTAACATCTATAGGGAATATCCCATATTTTTTTATCTCCATGAAATCTACACATGCCCTTTGAGGCATTCTGAAATTTAATAGGGGCCTATAGATATTTAGGGGTGTCATTTTACTGTACATATCCCCATTCTACAGTTTTTGTATTTTAAGGAATCCTATCATTTAGTGATAGTTTGAAATGTAGACTTGCTGTATGTGTCCCCATGGTTACTGATTATAAACAAACTCCCTATAGCCTCATTCTACAGTTGTGTAAAGAGTTTGCTCTCTGGTGCCACCTATTGGAAGTAGCGTCACTGCAAGCTAATGCTTCATTGGGATGGGGATAGAAAATCTTAGTCCCTTCAGCTGTTACAAAACTACAGTTTTCCATCATGCCTGGGTGTCGACTGTCCAGGGTTGATGGGAATTGTAGTTTTGAAACAGCTGAGGGGCCAGAGGTTCCCCATCCTGCTTTAATGACTGGAGATTTAGTAGCCATACCGAAAATGCCAAAAGACTTGTGGAGACTCATGTTCTATTAAATGGGAAAAATGGTAATGCAATGCAGCCGTTTTCAAGAAGAAAAAGAGAGAGAAAACCAGATTGCTGGGTCCTTTCCTTCTGGGAGCGAGTAGCTTTTCATATCCTTTTTCCAGTGGAGCATGAATGCCGTTTAAGTCCCTACAGATCTTTTAGCGCTCAGTTCAAGAAGAAATATTACCCCCTCATTTCTACAGTCATTTGTTAATGTTCTCTTTCTGCTTCTTGTCAGTGGGCTGGCAATAATATAGGCCAAATACAAAGAAGTGACCCATAACTGTGGGATCAGACTACACAGCATTTGTAGTCTGTAACTATGGATACGCATTGATCTTTAGAAACACAACAATAGAATGCTCTTCTTATACAGGGAAAGAAGAAATAACATTTATAATATTTCATTTGAGTGTTATGTAGTAACCAGATAAGGGAAATTATTACAAAGCTTTACACAATGACTTATGCCATGTGATGTCAGGTGAAATTACATATTTAACATCACTTCTGCTAATGTGTCTAGCTGCCCATTAAATGGACATTAAGCCCAATATATTCCCGCTAAGTAAATGCATACATACACTACCGTTCAAAAGTTTGGGTCACCCAAACAATTTAGTGTTTTCCATGAAAAGTCACACTTATTCACCACCATACGTTGTGAAATGAATAGAAAATAGAGTCAAGACATTGACAAGGTTAGAAATAATGATTTGTATTCAAAACAACATTGTTTTTACATCACACTTTGCTTTCGTCAAAGAATCCACCTTTTGTAGCAATTCCAGCATTGCACACCTTTGGCATTCTAGCTATTAATCTGTTGCGGTAAGCTGGAGAAATTGCCCCCCACGCTTCTAGAAGCAGCTCCCACAAGTTGGATTGGTTGGATGGGCACTTCTGGCGTAACATACGGTCCAGCTGCTCCCACAACAGCTCAATGGGGTTCAGATCTGGTGACTGCGCTGGCCACTCCATTACCGATAGAATACCAGCTGCTGCTTCTGCTGTAAATAGTCAGGCATTCTTCCAGCATCTTTTCATTTGTTCTGCGTCTCACAAACATTCTTCTTTGTAATCCAAACACCTCAAACTTGGATTCATCCGTCCACAACACTTTTTTCCAGTCTTCCTCTGTCCAATGTCTGTGTTCTTTTGCCCATCTTAATCTTTTTCTTTTATTGGCCAGTCTCAGATATGGCTTTTTCTTTACCACTCTGCCCTGAAGCCCAAAATCCCGCAGCCGCCTCTTCACTGTAGATGTTGACACTGGTGTTTTGCGGGTACTATTTAATGAAGATGCCAGTTGGGGACCTGTGAGGCGTCTGTTTCTCAAACTAGAGACTCTAATGTGCTTATCTTCTGCTTAGTTGTGCAACGTGGCCTCACACTTCTTTTTCTACTCTGGTTAGAGGCCTGTTTGTGCTGTCCTCTGAAGGGAGTAGTACACACCGTTGTAGGAAATCTTCCAATTGTCTTAGCAATTTTCTGCATGGAATAGCCTTCATTCTAAGAACAAGAATAGACTGTCCGCGTTTCAGATGAAAATTCTCTTTTTCTGCAATTTTGAGCGTTTAATTGACCCCACAAATGTGATGCTCCAGAAACACAATCTGCTCAAAGGAAGGTCCGTTTTTTGTAGCTTCTGTAACAAGCTAGACTGTTTCAGATGTGTGAACATGATTGCACAAGGGTTTTCTAATTATCAATTAGCCTTCTGAGCCACTGAGCAAACACATTGTACCATTAGAACACTGGAGTGATAGTTGCTGGAAATGGGCCTCTATACACCTATGTAGATATTGCACCAAAAACCAGACATTTGCAGCTAGAATAGTAATTTATCACAATAGCAATGTATAGAGTGTATTTCTTTAAAGTTAAGACTAGTTTAAAGTTATCTTCATTGAAAAGTACAGTGCTTTTCCTTCAAAAATGAGGACATTTCAATGTGACCCCAAACTTTTGAACAGTAGTGTACATACATACAGGGCAGCCTGAACATTGTCCTTTGCTGAATACATTTGAGCCGCTTAAGTGAAGGGCTCAGCTGCAGTATGCTGCAATATACATCTTGTTAATGGAGAAGTCCGGCCAAAAATTTTTTTAATATGTTATTACTTATGGAAAGTTAGACAAATTCTAATGTACATTAATTATGCAAAATGCACATATAGGGCTATTTCCCTTAATTTAGTAGATCAGGGAGACTTCAGATTCTCTGAAATACTGTGACGTCACGAACCGGGGTTGTAATTCCAATGGAGTGTCCAGCAGCGGGCGCACTATATATAGAAGTCAATGAGTACCATTGACTTCTATATATAGTGCGCCCCTGCTGGACGCTCCATTGGAATTACAATGGATGTGTATGTAAATGTAATAGACAGTATGTTTTTGAGCAAGTGTCCTTGCTCCCCAAAGTAATCCATAAATGTATTTAACCAGTACATTTGGAGGGCACCGCATAGTGACAGGAGGGACATGGGTGTTGTGTGTGACAGGAGAAAGGGATGTGTGTGACAGGAGGGACATAGGTGTGTGTGACAGGAGGATAGATAGTGACAGGAGATAGGTGTGTGTGACAGGAGGATAGATAGCAACAGGAGATAGGGATATGTGTGGCCGCTGGCCACCGCTCTCTGCTTCCAAATACAGCCACCCGGTCTGCACTACATGCCAGCCGGGGACAGGAAGCACCGGGAGCGCCGTGCTCCCTGCGGGGTGGGGGTGCTTCCTATCTCCGGCCGGCATGCAGTGCAGACCGGGAGGCTGTACGTGGGAACAGAGAGCGGCGGCCAGCGGCAGCGTAGAGCGGCGGCCCTCCTGTCACACACATCCCTATCTCCTGTCACTATCCTCCTGTCACACTCACCTATCTCCTGTCACTATCTATCCTCCTGTCACACACACCTATGTCCCTCCTGTCACACACATCCCTATCTCCTGTTACTATATCCTCCTGTCACACACACCTATCTCCTGTCACTATCTATCCTCCTGTCACTATCTATCCTCCTGTCACACACACCTGTCACACAGTAGATCTATAGGAACCATATCAGCACAATCGTGCTTATAGGTTCCCTTTAACAGCACCTTCAGTGCGTGCATGTGGTGACAGGAGACTGCAGCCTCCACTCAGGTTTCTTATTACTTGCATAATTGGTTACTGAGGTACTGGGTACCCCTTTAGGATAGCGTCCAAGTCATCATTGATATTATTGACTAATGTACCTTCACACACAGAATTCTGCCATATCTAGGTATCCTGCCATCTCTAGGATCAACTTTAAGGCTATGTTCACACTACGTAAGAGACCGACCGTTCCGTAACCCGGCTGGGTCACGGAACAGCTGGTCTCTGAAAAGGTCATCCCGGCTGGTATTGCAGTACTGACGGGATGATCTTTCACGCCACAGAGTTCTGATGTGGGTGCATCCGTGCGCGCCCGCATCAGAACTTTACACTGCACGCTATGGAACGAGCAGCCGGCGATGCTCGCTGCACTGTGTGCACTGACAGGGTTTTCTGCGGCTGCTATTCAGTGAAACTATGGGCCCTGAGAGATCCCAGCCGGTAGCGTATACTTGTGTATACGCTGTGCCGGATTCCATAGAAGGCAGGCAACTTATATTTTTCGTAAAAAGTACTGCCGTTGATGCCAATTGCAACACGGCCGTACTTTATGAAAAATATACGTTGTGTAAATCTGCTTATGTACTCAATTTAGTGTTTTATTCAAAGTCTTCTATGGGGCAAAAGGAATCTCAGCCATTTGTTATCTACTTTGTTTTCTAAAAGCTTAATTTGGAGCGAACACATAGGGCGGCTAATGGACATGGAGAAATGCACGGCTGAGTGTAGAGTAAATAAGAGAGCTGCGGTAGTACGCGTTAAGTTATTTTCTTAACTTAAGACTTATAGGGAGTCTTAAATACTGAACCCATGCAAAGGAGTTGCTTTATTTGTAACAAATGCCAAATGAATGGCTGTGGGGAATACATGACGTCAAGTGCCATAAATGCACTGTAACCTCAAAAAAGTCTGTGATAATTATTGACAACTACAATACGTAATGTGCTAGAAATAATCTGATATCTTTCCTCTCTCACTGACTTAATTATTTATTTCTGTTTTACAGTAAGTCGGCCTCTTACATTGGATATTATCGTGGGAAAAATCGTGTATATCTTTCAAATTTAAAAGGATATCCATTTGTAAAATGCCGGCAGCCATCAAAAAATCATTATGTGTCGTTATCACATTTTTGTGCTCTGAAACTAAAAACCATTGTTATTGCCGCTGCAGTTCCACATTTGTGTTTCTGTTATTCCATATTTGTTCGTTAATCGTTAGTGTTATTCCATAACCTTCCCTGCAATCTGCCGGCTCACTGCCTGTTGCTAGCGTAAATTTATGGTCTCTATTAACAGAGACTGCAAGACATAGCAATTATAATGTGTGGGCAGTGAAGGGGGAGGGCTGCAGCGTCTGGGGATGTATGCATGGCAAACTGAGGGCCTTCCCCATCCTCAAGGATCCACAATGTCCCTGCAAGGTAATCAGTCTTCCCTTCTTATCTCAGTGTTTCTGTAACATCTTCCTTGCTGTGTCATGCACCAGCAGCAACTCTTTGCTTATGCAATCCCCTTCCTTTCTCTGCATGCTTGCTATTTCTTTTTCTACTCACATAGCTTGCCTTGCAAACGCATGTTAAAAGAAGCCCAGTGTACTGTGTAAATAAATCCATCAGCAAGTGCAGCCTGGTTTTATTCTAGTGCACTTTCATCAGCTCTATGTTATAATTAAAGTAATGTTGTATCATACTTCAGATATACATATTTAAGTTCTTATTTTTGTGTCCTAGATAAGCCCTATGGGGCAGCTCAACTTAGGGCCTTTGTCTATTGCGACTTTAGACCATGTCCTCATACATACAACAGATAGCTTTTACATCCTGATGTTTGCCATAAATAGACTTGAGGTTACAAGTCCTGGCAAATCATATTTTTCGTCCAAACTGTCAAACTCCATTTGTGCCACTAAGGATATTACATCAGCCCTGAAAGTAACAGATTGTGTTGTTTTTTTTGTCTTGGAACAGAGACTAAGAGACTTTCTCAGAAATTGTTAAAAATAGAAACCTATTTACCTTTCTTAGCTAGTCCGCTGCCCATAGAAATCCCACGCCAAAAATGTCAAAATGTTTTTATATCTGTGCTCTTTCCATTGACCCATATAACCTTTTTGTCATTCACATGTATCACATTAATACTAAGTACAGTGACCTTTCATCCCCACAGCTCCCTGTATATCAATGAAGTATGTGATGAAAAGAAAAAGCAAGCTCCCAATCTGCTAATAGGGCAAAACTTATAAATTAAAATAATTGAGTTCTATTCTCACTTATTATTTGTTGAATTGTCCTTTCAACCTATTTAAACATAAGGCCCACATTTCTCAATTCTATAAAATAGAAACTGGTGTAAACTGTCCACTGTGACCAATCACAGCTCAGCTTTTATTTTACCAGAACTGAAAGCTGAGCTGTGATTGGTTTGCTGGGGGCATTGTTCTCCATTTTTATTTTTTTTATTTTTTATTTTATTTTACAGAGTTTTGATAAATCAGGACGTATGTCTGTAAAATAATTTGTCCTGACAACAATGCATGGGTATGCAGGCAGGTTTCATACGCTTCACATCAGTCTTGTAGCCCCCTTCCCCCTTTCCAACCTAAAACTAATTATTAATGATAATCCAACCTATACGACACCTGATGTCCTTTAGAAAGATCATATAACGTGTTATAAAAAATATAGATCTCACACTGCATCTACAGTTTTGTAAGCATTCACTCCTGTCTTTAGCTGTCTGGCTCTGGTCACTTCCCCATAGACTTCTATATGCAGCATGTAACTAGCATCTTTCAGTTGGTCTGATCTTATTGCTGGAGACATATTTTAGCTTTTTGTTTAGTGAATTATTGGTTTAGGAAAATAACCTGGTATAAGGGAGAAATAGGCATTCTACTTTCATAAAATACAGTAGATTATGATGTACTTATAATCATTTGTTCTACTTCTTTATGTAACTATTCTCAACTTCCAGTACTTATCAGCTGCTGTATATTTTACAAGAAGTGGTGTATTCTTTCCAGTCCAAGGATATGTCACACTGAGGAAATTCTGAGTGAGAATCCCATGCCACGGACTCTGCTCAGTATCCCGCCTGCCTCACTGTCACAATGTTATGTATAAGGCGCCTCTGCTCTCTGCGCCTCTCCGATCAAAGAATTGACATATAAATCCTTTAAGCGGAGAGCGGAAGCGCCTTATAAATAACATTGAGACAGCGAGACAGACGGGAATTCTGAGTGCGGCAGTCTGCAGTGGGGGATTCACTCGGAATTTCCGCCTCTTTGTTCTCAGTATGAACGTACCCTAACACAGCTGTTTTTGTCAGAGACTGTCCAGAGCAGGAAAGGTTTTCTATTGGTTGCATAAGTTACTGGCAGTGGAAATTTTCTCTCACGACAGAGGTTACAGCAGAGAGCACTGTGTCAGACTGCAAAGAATACCCCACTTCCTGCAAGACATACAGCGGCTGATAAGTATTTTTTTTCTCCCTTTAATTTTTTTCTCCTGAGTACCCCTTTGACATCCAGCTAGCAAACTATATGACTGAAAAGCAGTTGGTATATCTTATCGAACAGTTTTCAGGTACCAGAAAAATAAATTTTCTAGCTACCCAAAGTTCACCTTTTATATGTTTACCCATGATTTTTAGGATAATTATGGTTTTATGAATTGTATGCACTTTCTGTTTATGACCTGATGAAGCGTGCATGCGCGCGAAATGGCCGTCATGTTTAGTTTGTCTGTGTGAAGAAGTCTGACTTCTGCCGAATAGCGAAGCCTGTAACTTTATGTTGAAAAATAAAGATATACTGCAACTTTCCGATGAGTGCCCTTAGCTTTTACTTAACTCACGACTACTGTGAGGTG
>NW_027209171.1:0-32057 GCF_027789765.1 Dendropsophus ebraccatus
AAAAAAATTGCATCTAAAAATATTCACCTGTTTGAATACCGGTTCATAAATAGAACTTAATCCAAAAAAGGGGCACAAAAAATATTATATTCACAAAAAATTCCTTTCTGCACCATCTCTGCATTAGATAGTCACCACCAGGGCTGATGTGGATAACAAATTCCAAGGTCTCAAGTTTGGTTTTCCAGCCACCTAAGACCTAAAGAGGAACTATGGTCAATATCAAAATGTAATTTTTTTATGACCTTTAGCCTCTGGTCCAATGCTGTTTTTATTTTTCTGCTATACCCTCCAATTCCCAAGATATAGGGATTTTACTATCTGGTTAAAGGGGTTATCCGGCATTAGAAAAAGCACTTTCTTGCAAACCAGCACCACCCTGTCCTCAGGTTATGTGTGGTATTACAATTCAGCTCCACTCACTTTATGGAACTGAGCTGCAAAACTGCACCCGAACTGAGGACAGGAGAGATGTGGTTTCTAGAAGAAAGTGGCCATGTTTTTCTAAGCCTGGATAACCCTGTATCTATTCTCTAATCACAGGAGTTGAACATGCTTTAAAAAAGTGATATAAGCCTCATAGTAACATGTCCTGAGTCTGATTCATACCCCATCAGCCTATACTCACATCCCCTTACCCTCCCAGTCACATCCCCTGAGACTGATTCACATCCCCTTATCCTCCTTGTCACATCCCCTGAGTCTGTTTCTCATCCTCTTATCCTCATAGTCACACCCCTAATCCCAATTCACATCCTTCAGCCTCATACTTACGCCCTCCTGAGTCAATCATTCACATCCTTTTTTAAAAGAAGTTCCCGCCTACCTGGGACATGGCAACAAAATAAAAACGGAGGCTACAAAATGGCATAAACCATTATTTTTAGCATCTATAAATAATAATTTTCTACATGCCTCCATCCTGTGACCCTTGTTATGTGATACTGAGATACTACTCCTCCTATGTGTGGTTCTATTCTGGATGCAATTACCATACTGAGCACTATGGATTGTTTGAGGAACAATCACATGTACATTTGTTGCTGTGCACAGCGATGCATTACAGTGTTAGACCATGTTCACACAGTGTGAAACACTGGCTGTTCTGTGACATGGCCGGGTCACAGAACGGCCGGTGTTACTGAAGATCATGCCGACCGATACTACAGTACCAGTTGGATGATCTTCATATCTAGTGAATTCGGATGCGTTGTGTGCCCGCATCCTAATTCACTGATACACACAATGGGGCATGCAAATTGCAACAACGGCCGTGATTTATGCAAATCATATGTTGTGTGAACATAGCCTACGGATAAGGCTGGATTCACACTACGTTTTTGCAATCCGTTTTTGCAAAAAACGGATAAAAAAACGGATGGAGAACGGATACATTTGTGTTCATCCATTTTGATCCGTTTTTCCATTGCCTTCCATTATGAAAAAAAAGGAACAAAATGCCTTCGTTTTTTTAACATACATAAAAATTGGCTACATTTTTGTATACTTAAAAAAAGGATGTGTTTTGATCGTTATTTTTGTTTTTTTTTATATGAAAGTCAATGGAAAAATGGATGCACACAAATGCATCCTTTTCCATTCTTTTTTTTGCAAAAACGTGGTGTGAACCCGGCCTAAGCAACGTGTAGAAAAAAACAATTTTGACCATAAAGTCTGGAATAATAGCTAGGCCTAATAAAAAGTATATCGATCTCCCTTGGTTTTTTTTTATACAGAAATCAGTGTCTGTAATAGCAAATCTGCTGTGCAAATTAAATCTTTTAATAATCCCCCAATACAAAGTAACCAAATATATGGCCGAACCTTCGATGACTAAAAGCTGCAGGAAGTGACTCAATATTTAAGCCTATTATATAAAACTGTGGCACAGAAAGGGGACAGTGTTTAACACAATAATTAAACCTTGAGAGGTGTTCTCTATGTGTGAGGGAGACAGAAAGAGAAAGCCAACACTTGATCCTTCTTGTCTCAGTGTTCAGAGAAGGCAGCTGTATTCTCCTTGATATTGGGCCACACATATAAAGGAATGACAGATGTAGAGCCACCCCTTTAGAGCACTCATGAACTCCCCCTACTAAACAATGCTTCCTGACAGTTGAGGAGATTCATTTGTTTCTATAAACAGCCAGCTGCCTCTCTTGTAGTTTCTGTAACGGAGCACAGAGCGCGCTTCCACAATTCTTCGGATGCGATCACATGGAAATATGGAAAGTCAACGGCCACCTAAATGGAAAATTTACTGTCAGGTTGGTGTTTATGGTCTTCTATAAATAACTGCGCCAAACGAGGGACCCTATATGATCAGATATTCTAAAGAGTCGTGATAAAATATTTACCGTTTTTTAGCGTCGATGAATTTTCAAGGTCAAAGTGGATACTAATAGGCGGAATTGTTTAGAGACCCATGAAAATTTTTGTTGCCCATTGTTTAAAATTCACTCAATAGCATCTCAAAATTCAAAGAATTTGGCACCTATATAGTGAACAATACTAGTGATTAACCTCCGAACAGCGCTTAATGTCCTATTGTTCTACTTCCAATAGCATTGTGACCTAGAAGTCATGATGGAGCTCACAAAAGCAAGCCACATAGAAGCTTTGCTTTGAAAAAACTGGCCTGTTTTATATCCTCCGAGAGGAGATCATGACCGCAACTGTTGCCACAAAGATTAGGTGAGCCTCCTGATTCTACTGTTGCAATATATTACACCAATCTAACCAGCACTCGCTGAGCAGGCTTGTGGAAAGAGGGACGGCTAATCCCCCAGTTACTTCCTAAGACTGCCATCATGTTTTAATCTCTTAATGATCAGACCTATTTGGCCAATCATAACAATTTTTTTTTTCTTGCATAAAAAGTTCCCTAATTTCTTACATTTTCCGTCAGTATCAGAGTTCGTTTTTTGTGGGAAGAGTTGCGTGTTTTTTTTAATGACACCAATTTCTTGCACATGTAAAGTATTGATCAGCATTTATTAAGTTTGAGGGGGAGAAATATGAGAAATAAAAAGCAACAATTCTACGATAGCATGTTAACTTTATAGGTTCATGCAAATGAGGTACTACTAAATATGTATAGTTTTTGAGGGGCTACATTTAGTCTTTTTTTACAATAACAGGTTTTTTATGGTCACCGTTGTTTCAAATAACTTCTACTATTTAATAAACTGTGATTCTCTACATATTTAGGCATGTCATCCATGGCAAAACAGTGGCCATTCTGTGACAAGGCCGTGTCACATAATGCCCGCTCTCTAAGATTTTCAACCCAGCTGATACTGCAGTATCCGGCAGGTTAACATCACTTCAACTTAATTGGAACGTGGACACATTCGGGTGTGCCCGCACTCCAATTAGCCATAGACCACAATGTAAAGCACAGCCAAGAGCCGTACTTTACATTGTGTGCACAGTCTACTTTGTGCAGCCACTGTTCACTGAACAGTGGCCGCACAAAGTAGACATGTCAGTTTTTCGGTGCGGCCGAATCCCGGCCAGAGGATATACAGTGTGTGTACATTACGGCTGGGATTCCATATGGGTTAATGCGATTGGTCGCTTTGATTAAACAATGTTCGTTGTTTATTAAAATAAATGATATTGTGAACTTGGCCTTAAAGTGGATGTACCATCAGGTACACCGCTTTAAGTTCTTTTACATCAATGGATTGTCTGGTGCGGGAACGCGGGTCCTTTTTTTGAACCGTCGCCCAGTTCAAGAGAACTGGGTGCCGTCTATTCCCGAGCACCGGCCAGGCATGAAGCACTGGGGACAGACCCGCTGGCCCCCAGTCTGACGATCTTCCCGCGTCACAGAAGGGAGGGGGTTTCGTCACACTGGGGTCGGGCAGGCCCATTCACAGTGCTTCAGTGCATCCCCGCACCAGCACCAGTATATTCATGTAAAAAACTTAAGCGATGTACCTGATGGTACATTTACTTTAAATCACTTTATTTACCAAAATGAGTCCCTACCCCAAAAAAAAAAACTTTTAAAATCTGGGCCACTAAGTTCCTTACTTCTCTGTTGTCCACTGCCTGTTGCTAGGCTCAGTCTGACTATAGTATTGGAGAGACCAGGAAAAAAAAACAGGATGCAAGATCTGGGCTTAGCTAGTACTATGTACAAGAGACTGCCTGGGCCAGTGGGTTCCACACTGTCCCTGAAAGGTAAAAAAAAGGTCCCTCTTATTTCTAACCAAGTACTGTGTGTGTGTGTGTGTGTGTGTGTGGTGTGTGTGTGTGTGTGTGTGTGTGTGTGCTATACCAAACAGACCAGCTCTAGGCCTACCCCTTACATGGAGAGAATGAAAAATAGCTGTGTACCATGAAGGAGACAATTAGGGACTAAATAACAATGAGAGCATTCATTTTACTACCTTTAATTTTTTCTACTGCTTCTGTAGCAAACTGTTTACTCTGCTTTCTTCATTAACCCAACCTTCTATGTAGTGTACATCATGTACCTCTTCCTCCAACTACACCCAAGAAGCCATCCACATAGTGGGAGGTGCAATCAGTTGGATGAAATTCTGGCTAAAGTGTACAGCATGAACAGCAAGTCCATTACAGGATGTACACTAGTGCGAAGTAGGGGCAATGAATACAACAGGGCAGACAGCTTGCATCAGAAGCAAGAGCAAGAAACACCACAAAAGGGAAGTAAAATAACTTTATCAATATATGTGAATTTATTAGACAGTTGAAAATAGGTTTTATCATTGAAAAACCCTTTAAACACAAAGCTATTTTAGCGTCATCACATTCTAAAAACTTAGCTTTATTTATATTTCATTTAACTTGCAATATAAGCTGTAGAGTTTTTTTTGCCCCCATTTTAGGGTATTTACGATTTATTATGATGTGTTTCAGATGGAAAATGGGAAAACATCAAATTTGTCCTTAAAAAAAAATATATAAAGTGCCATGTGGTCTAATATAGTATATAGTTTATCTTCATTATTATAGTGATACTAAATATACAACTTTTTTTTGTTATAGTGAACCAATTAAAAATCTGTATTTTTTTATTGTTTTTTTGTTTTGTTTTTGTTTTTTTGCATACACCTATTCCTAGCTTACATTAACTGCTATCAATGTGGTCTCCATTTCCCATAGCTTAAAGTCATTGAGTCGGATACTATTTGTAAGGATAGAGGCATTCCACACAATAGGTGCAATCATGCAAAAATATTTGTAAGGTTACTGTCTCTTTAAATTAGCCCATGGCACTGTACAATTGCTTCATTTCCCACTGACCATGTGGTATTGCTATTACCAAAGTGTACCAGATGTGCTAATCTCCCATCTATTCACATGGACAATAGCCCCTCTGATAGGCTATGTGAAGCAAAAATACCAGTTGATTTGTTTTCCCCTGATGGACAGAATATCCACCTAATAATCAACATAAATACTTGTTTTGACAAGTGACAGAGGTGACAGACTTGGTGTATCAATTGCAGTTGTTGAATCAATCAAAGTATTGTATGCGAGCCTAGAAATCGCCTTGCATTAGAGCCTCCTCCATGAATTGATGGTGGCAAAGGCTCTCTTAGGGGCAAGGGATTCCGCTGGAGTCAACACCCTGATTAGTAATAACAGTATTACAGCACTTCTACTTGAGTGATAGTCAGCCTGAATGACATCCCAAGTCACAGCATACTGCATATCACTTCATATTCTAGTCAGCCTTAAAGGGAACATGGCATCAGAAAAGAAACTAGTGTTTTCAATCAAAATATAAGATTTTTTTTTTTTTTTACATTTGACTGACACAGTTTACTGTTCTATAGTGGACGCAGTTTAGTAACCATCTTGTTATTCTCATACACAGGATTCCAATGCTTCTATTATAAAGCTAGAGGCAAATAACACAGGGTCCACTATGGACAATAGGTGATAGACACATTTTTTCTTCAATGTTCTCTTACACAGTGACATCACAAAGCATGC
This sequence comes from Dendropsophus ebraccatus, assembly GCF_027789765.1. Taxonomy (NCBI): domain Eukaryota; kingdom Metazoa; phylum Chordata; class Amphibia; order Anura; family Hylidae; genus Dendropsophus; species Dendropsophus ebraccatus. The sequence goes on from NW_027209171.1 coordinate 5,977, forward strand.
CCACAACAGTCTGCCATAGAAGTCAATAAGACTTCTCCACACTACAAGTTTCTATGGTCAGTGTGACTGCTGTAAAGGGTATCTCTAATTGTAAGAACATAACCTTGGGCAAGGGCCGTTGTTTGCACCCAAAAATAACAGCCGTTGATTGAGTGTCAAACAATGGCCGTTGTTGCATTCAAAATTGCTTTGAAATCAATGCACAATGGATGGAAATAATTAACAACAATTATTTTAACATTCTGTGACCAGCGGCCGTTGTTTGCATTGACTTCAATGCAAATCATTTCACTATTAAAAGATCGGTCGTTGATTTAAATTTCATAAAAAGTACGTTGTGGGAACATAGCCTATAGGTAAATAAAAAAAAAAAAAAAGTGTATTACAACGTATTATAACTTTATAAAGCAACTCATTAGCAAAAAAATATAGTGTTCAGAGTATCCCTTTTAATAAATTTCAGTGAGCTTGTTCAATACTGTGTCATTTCTGTCATTGTGTCATTTCCACTATGGCTATGTTCACACTATGTTTAACAGCGTCCATTGCATAGCAAAGACACTGGCAAACTGCCAGCCGCCGTGCTGCATTCAGCACGTTCCTGCAGCTAATACCTCTGTATCGGCTGCAGGATTGTACATTTTTACAATTACTTGCGGGCACCGTCGGGTATGCTCGCAAATCATTATCCATTCACTTTACATTGTGTCAACAGCTATTATTTCTGGGTGCTGTTCGATGGACGGCGTCCGGAAATAATAGGCAGGTACATTGAGAAAAGGGCGTTAAAATAACGATGTGTGAACACGGCGGACGGCATTGCATTGACTTTGATGCAATGCCACCCCTGCAGTAAAAAACGGTCACTGATTCCATTGCAATCAGCGTCTGTTCTTTACTCACAAATAACATGTGAACATAGCCTTTTACACAGAGTTTAATTAAGGACAGCTATGGTTTAATGTCTTTGCCTTGTTTAATAATCACAACTCTTGATCAAGGGGTGCAGCCATGTGTCCATGTGAGAGGGTGAAGCCATGGTTCCCTGTGAGAGGGTGCAGCCGGTGTCCATGTGAGAGGGTGCCGCCATGGTGTCCATGTGAGAGGGTGCCGCCATGGTGTCCATGTGAGAGGGTGCTGCATTGTGTCCATGTGAGAGGGTGCAGCCATGGTTTCCCTATGAGAGGGTGCAGCCATGGTGTCCATGTGAGAGGGTGCAGCCATGGTGTCCATGTGAGAGGGTGCAGCCATGGTGTCCATGTAGAGGGTGCACCATGGTGTCCATGTGAGAGGGTGAAGCCATGGTTTCCCTGTGAGAGGGTGCAGCATGGTGTCCATGTGAGAGGGTGCCGCCATGGTGTCCATGTGAGAGGGTGCCGCCATGGTGTCCATGTGAGAGGGTGCTGCCATGGTGTCCATGTGGGAGGGTGCAGCCATGGTGTCCATGTGAGAGGTGGCAGCCATGTGTCCATGTGAGAGGGTGCAGCCATGGTGTCCATGTGAGAGGGTGCAGCCATGGTGTCCATGTGAGAGGGTGCAGCCATGGTGTCCATGTGAGAGGTAAGAGAAAAGATTGCTGACTTATAGGCCACTTAATATGGTGGATTTGGTGGTTTCCTAACAGGAGCTGCCACTTGGCTGGGTCCTTCCCGAGGGATATCTGGCTAGTCCTGTGTTTGAGACTCTTCAATGAGGCTCACGGACTCCTCTTTTGCATACTCATGTGAGAGGGTGCTGGCATGGTGTCCCTGTGAGAGGGTGCAGCCAAGTGTCCATGTGAGAGGGTGCCGCCATCGTGTCCCTGTGAGAAGGTGCCGCCATTCTGTCCATGAGAAAGGAGGCAGCCATGGTTCCCTGTGAAGGGTGCAGCCATGGCGTCCATGAGAAGGAGGCACATGGTTTCCCTGTGAAAGGGTTCAGCCATGGCGTCCATGAGAAAGGAGGCAGCAATGGTGTCCATGTGATCATTTGGACATAAATATGTTGCGGTGGAAATAACCTCTCATCATTGCCTTTCATGAACAATTATTGATACAATCCAACATCTCAGTCAAAAGGCTCATAAGGAATAAATAGTACTGAATACATGTTGAATACAGGAGTCATTTAAAGGGATATTTTAGAAACAAATTGATTTTCAGTTTGGAATTCTCCTTCAATGAATCCTGCTACTTAGCAACTGCAGACTGTAAAGGAACAAGATGGCCTTCACTATCCAGTGAAATGACCAGGATTTGAGTGAATGCATACAGTATTTTGTGCTTCTGAAGGGGTCCTGGGAGGGTTGTTTTGTTGTCAGACATAATAATAGAGAAGCCATATGGACCTTTAAGTGAAATGGCTATGTTTACATGACATTTTTTTATGGCCTTATACTCATCAGACAATGGCGGTGGTTTAGCATGTTTCAGGGGTCCTCACTGCAATGATGGAACATTATTCTGGCTCAAATACAAAGTTGGCCCTTTTGGTTGTATCTTTAAGTAATAAGTCCCTTGACTTTATTACAAAGGGCGGTGAAATTAGAAATTTTATCTACTTTGTGTGAACTATTTAAAATAATGTCTGTTGTTTGTGCAATAACGGCTGCGAATAAATGGCATGAACATTAATTTGACAAGCTCTGCAAACAACAGCCATTATTATTACACTATGGGGGAGTCTTATGTGTGCGAGTATTCTAATGTTGGTGCTTATTTGTTTTAATATATTCTGTGTGATTTAAGGAAAAGGGTTGTGAAACAAGTAAAAAAATTAATTCACCTGATACTGACCAGTTTTTGTGACGTTTTTGTGAATAGAGCTTAGAACAAAAATGGGTAAAAAATCTAATTATTGACCTTAAAAACAGATGCAAAGCCCTCAATAAATTTCTCATAAAATTTGTATTGGGCGGCCGTTATTCTATTGAACTTCCTATACGATGTCAGGGTCCTGGTCTATAGAGTGATTGGACAAGCCCTCTAACATCTACACCACACAGAACACAGACTCACAGGGGTGGGAGATAAGTGGAGAAGGCAACTGTATATCAGTCTTAGCGTCCTATTCCATGGAGCGATAATCGGCCAAATCAGCCGATGATCGTGGTATCTAGATTCAAACCTAAAATCATCAGGCACCAACTGCGCATCGCTGCGTGGATAGCGATGTGTGCGGCGCGACTGATGATTTCACAAGCACAATGCTTTACCTAAGCATGTTGCAGGTCTTCTCCTGCACTCCTTCTTCCTCCAGGTCTTGTGTGCAGCAGCAGCTTCGGTGCAGCCTGTCTTAGCTGACAGACCGCTCAGCCAATCACTGGCCAGGACCGCGTGATTGGCTGAGCGGTCTGTCAGCTCAGACAGGCTGCACCAAAGCTGCTGCTGCGTGCAGGACAGGGAGGAAGAAGGAGCGCAGAAGGAGTCCTGCAACATGTTTAAGTAATGTATGCTATTTAAACAAGGGCTGCAAGGACATCTGTAATAATGTCCCTGCAGCCCTCACTAAACAATTATCGGGCCGTGTAATAGGCCGATCTAGTGCTCGTTTACATTATTGATCGGGCCCCCATCGGCCCGTGGAATAGGACCCTTAACCATCTGTAGCCCAGTGAGAGACGTACTCTTGAATCTGATAAAGAGACAAACGTCCTAATCAAAATGACCCTCTTTCTTTAACTAAGAAATCACTAACCGGGAACCAAACCGGAAAACCTGTTACATTTTTACTTAAAAAAGTATAGAACAGAGCCTATGTGTAAGCACATGTATGCATCACAGTAGTGCGATGGCTTATTTTAAGTAAAAGGTAAGGTTAAAAAAACTGTTAAAGAATAAAGCAAACTTACGAAGGACAACCCTGCGACCCACTAAAGTGACTGGAAAACACTGGAACTCCGGACCTTGACTTTTCCAGCAAGTAAAGAGTTATTAGTAAAATTATAAGTTAAAAAAAAGTGGAGTAAGTCAAGAGCATGTAATTTACCAGGATAATAGGTGGATTGTGTTTCAAGATCACATGCGTTATAATATCATATATCCAAATGACTCCCTTGGGAAAAGGGTAAACGGAGCCTAAGAAGAGAAGGATCCTAATCAATATAAGGTTTTTTGTTCACAAACAGATGAGATAAAAACATAAAACGCATTTCCTATATAAAACATCCATGTTACAAGTTGATGCCTGACTTTTTATAAGCAGCACTAGACTGTACCCTAAGCTGATGGAGCCCCACAGCAAAATTCTCTATGGGAACCTATCCACCTCTACAGTGTCCTTACAGCCTGACCTAATTCATATGGGCATGATCAAATACATAGATAGGGCCATATACTGACCCTGCTTTGTCTGAAGTTACCTCTGTATTCTTGTGCTATTCTATGCTGCGTGTGCAATAATATTTAAAGGGTACCTGTTATGTTGAAAATGCCATCTAATCTGCAGGCAGCACGTTATAGAGCAGGAGGAGCTGAGTAGATTGATAGTTTTATAGAGAAAGCTTTGTACAACTTGTCATTTATGTAAATCTTAACTCATTCTGGGCTAAGTAGGTGAGTGGGCGGTCCTACTCAGTGACTGACAGCTATCTCCATATGCACACTTATTCACAGACAGCTGTCAATCTCTGAGCACGACCGCCTACATGACTATTTGTAAAGGAGAACAAATATGCTGTTGTTAGTAAAGAAGCTTACATCCCTGTTACCATGCAAAAGTGTAGACATTTTCCCTTTATCCTTCTTGCTGCATGTTAAAGGAAAAGTGCGGCAAACATTTTTATTAAAGTATTGTATTGTCCCCCAAAATTATACAAATCCCCATATACACCTATTACAGGAAATGCTATAAGTGTTTTTTCCTCTGCACTTACTACTTCATCAAGGCTTCACTTCCTGGATAAAATGGTGATGTCACGACCCACTGCCCCCAACTTTTGGGGGGCAGTACAATACTTTAATAGAGATTTTCACCTGACTTCTCCTTTAAGTGAAAACAACTGCCAGTATTAATCAAACAGATCATGTGGCTGGGATTAATCTGAGCATGAGCGTCCCAAGAAAGTGGATGCCTGGTGGGCCGTTACCAAGGCAACAGGTTATGAGACCGGGCAGCACACAAGGGGATTAGTAAGTCTATATCTCTCATACAATACATTTTAAGAAATGATGGTAAATTTGAAATATGTTTTATTTAACATAATGTTAAATAGAGATTTACAGAAATAAATGAAGTTATCCTGGAACTTTTCTAACAAAATTTATATATCAGTCTGCTCGGTTCCTTCTACTCTATAGCAAGAAGCCTCAGATTGACTGCATTTTCAGGCTATGTGCATTGGGCCTATGCATGTCGCTTGTCTGGTGTTGTTTTTCTCAATGCAACATTTTTAACCCCGCGTAACCAACCAGAGGGCATCAATGGCAGATCTCCTCACATGTAAGCATTGCCTATAGCCGCACAGTTCATTCATAGTCTTTTTTCACATCCTTAGTGATACAACATATACTGTGATTGATTGATTGATTGATTGATTGATTATCGATCGTTTTACAACCTGGTTAACCTAGGACTGATCATTGAAGTTTCTTGTAGCCTTCTTCCCTCAATGCAGCATATACGTGTGATTAAGGAAACCGTTGCTATAGCATAACTTTAGCTAGCAGCAGCAAGATGTAAAACCAGCACTTTTGGGTTCAGCTTTAGAAAGGTATTTATTATCCATTACTTGCGGGTCATTATAGATATTCCACAACATTTTAAAACACACTAAGTGAATTAGTAAAATTAAAGGGATTTTTCAATGTTTTTGTGTTATAGAAATGCCCTTGTCCTTCTGTTTTAGAAAAAAAAAGTGGATGATGACAGCAAGTGTTAAAGGACATGGTATAACTACTTGATGGCATGCAGAATATTTAATTAATATGTCTCAGTCTGGAGGCCAATGTGTTCTTTACTTTTCTTCATTTTCATGTATAAAACTAAACATGACCCTAAGTATATACTACAGCTCCATGATATAATGTTCTCTCAACAAAGTGGCATACATATGTGTATACTTATTTCAGTATATAGTGACTACTAAAGCTACCATTACTGTTGATAGAAGAAAGCAAAAGTTGGCAGCAGCCCTATGCCTCTGTTCCCATTGTAGGCTGCACGCCACCACGTGGCTAAAGTACAGACAAAAAAAAAATAAAACAGAAAGTGCAACAGCAACCTGCAGGTACAAGCGCTTACATCGGGCCATGCAATACAACCTTTAAACCATCCAGAGGAACTATGTTGAATGTTTAACATCCGAACTCCAGAGTACTTTCAGTTCATGAACAACTAGACAGTTCATTGTAATGTCGCATACAGCCTAAGGATTGATGGCATCTCTACTTGGTATACTGACAACCTCTTTGAACTTTTCAGATTTCAAATATTCTTGATATGTCTATTAGAAGCCTCAAATATAATGAACCAACATATAAGTAAATGCTAAGTTCAGCCCCAAAATACAGAATTAACCCTTCTATGCACAAGTATCTTAAAAAAGATTTGTAAAGTTCTGCAATACCATGAAAGGGTTCCATTTCAGTCCTTGTTATACACCTTCTATATAACCTGAGCATGCTAATATATAGAGTTACAGGACAAGATTTAGAATTTTATTCATGTGAACCTCTGCTTATTCTCAGCGTAGAAGTCAGTGGGGGTCCTGCTTAGTGATTGACAGCTAGGTCTAGCTGCACATTTATACAAGGAAGGCTATGAATCATTGATGAGACCACCCACTGGACTCCTAAGCCCACAATGAGTGGGCAGTTCAATCAATAAGTAACAAGTTATAACAACTCTTAAAAAAACCTAAAAAATACTATATATATCAGTCATCAGCTCCTCCTGCATTATAACATGATGCCAGTAGATTAAACAATGTGACAGTTTCCCTTCAAGCCAGAAGCACATAGAAATCAGTGGCCTTTGCTTAGATAACGTTGTGTCACATATCCATGAGCATTTTCACAAATGCTTTAATGGCCTACAAAAGATTACTGGCTAGATGTCTCATATATGTAGCAGCTGGCAGTGATCTCAAACTATTAATTTGGATATTTATGTGCCATGGTTGTGCGCCAGCTCTGACAGAGTGTGATTCTGTATTTGTATAGCCATAAAAAGACATATAGGGTAAATCCAACAGATTTGTTGCAGATCTGAAAAAGGTAAAAGAAAAATTTGATGGGAATATCTGAAACTTTTCTGCAACATAAAATGTAAAAAAAAACTATGGCAACGTCATATTTCTGCGTGGAATGTTTCTACTCCACGAGGATGGGGGTTTAAAAACCATGTTCCCATGTATTCCCATTGTATAAGCTTTCCAGATTTGCACAATGTGTGACATAAGTATGCCCCAGCCCCACCACATCATTTGACAGATCAGTCCAGTATCCATAGTTGACAGAGAGGGTACGTGCACATGAGTAATTGTGACGGAAACTCTCAGCTGGTGCCCGCTCGCATACTGCAGCAGGCACGAACTTCTCAGTCCATGTCATAGACTCCATTCTATGCCCGGCTAGAAGGTCCAATAGCATCCATAGTATGGTTTAAAAGCTTTATTAGCATACCCAGGTATAAACATGCAACGTTTTGACCCCATGTGGGTCTAAACGTTGCATGTTTTATACTTAGCTATGTTAATAACAATTTGAAACCATACTATGGATAGTAACATAGTTAATAAGTTGAAAAAGACTAGAGTTTATCAAGTTCAACCTACAGAAACCTACTGTGTTGATCCAGAGGAAGGCAAAAACCCTTATGAGGCAGATGCCAATTGCCCCATCACAGGGAAAAAAAATTCCTTCCCAATTCCAATGACAATCAGAATAATCCCTGGATCAACAATGTATCACTTGAAATCTAATATCCATAACTTGTAATATTATGTTTTTCAAGAAAAGCATCCAGGCCTCCCTTGAACCTATTTAATGAATCAGCCATGACGACATCATGTGGCAGAGAGTTCCACAGTCTCACTGCTCGTACAGTAAAGAATCTGCATCTGTGCTGGTGGATGCCCCCTTGTCTTGGTTACAGGCCTAGGTGTAAAGAGATCACTCCAAAGATCTCTGTACTGTCCATTCAGTACCTCTTCCTTCCATATATCCAGGCCTACATTTGGGACTGTAGGCCTTTTCCAGTGTGCATCCATCCCTTACATCTGACTGGGCATCTTCTGGAAATAGATCAATAGGTGCTGCTCAAATTCATTTGTTTTGTGGTGATGTCATCAGGCATGTCAAAGGTTATTGATCCTACTGGATCTCATGGCTGAGACCCCCTGGGATCAGGAGATACAGCTGAGAAGAGACCACGGCAGCCGAGCCATCCACTCCCTGGCCGTAGTTCTGTCATCTATGAGACTACCTAGACGGTCAGGGCAGGCGGCCGGGTAGTGGATTTTGCTGCTGTCGTGCTCTCTCCCTGTCTGTTTTTCTGGATTCCAGCAGGTCTCAGCAGTGAGACCCTGTGGATCAATAACTTTTGATATGTCCAAACTTATTTTAATGACAGGTACTCCTAAAGCTGCTAATCAATAAAACAGATTTTATATGAGTTTTATAATGTTCGAATCGTCTTTATATTAGAAATTACCTAAAATACGGAATAACTATATTTGGTGTTCTGCTAAATTGTTTAAGACAGTTTGTTCTATTAGGTCTGAATAGGCCTGTAGTTATTCCCTGCAAACTGCTTAATGGCAAGGCAGAAGCAAATAGGAGAATTATACCTGGGAAGTCTATTCAGATCATTCCTATGTAAAAGGATACCACAGACTCCAGCTATACATTGAAAAATACAAACCAGCCTTAGGAGATTACCAAACAACCATCCATCTATATCTTTCCAAACTCACACTGGCCTCAGTAATGTGGTATTATAATCCGTGGGGGCATTATAGTCCGTGTTTCTGTGTATTTATCTTAAGAGTGATGTCAGTGGGAGCCCAAGACTTTCTGAACTAACCATATGGAACTGCAAACTTGTTCATATACATATCATTATTATATTCTCTATAATATAATTGTGTATTAGGCTCTACAATATATACAGTACATGTAGATATAACTTCTGCTCATATTACTTGCCATTAATTTTCATAGGTTCAATCTAGGTTCCATTAATGTAAACTAGATAGCCCTAGTTCTGGAATAGCTGTCAATGTACCATTGAACATGGAAGCCATAAATCTAATAATAATTTTATATTGTAGGGATCTTCCCGGGGGATGGTGTGTTTGGACACAGTTCACAGCAGACTTGGACTTGTAAAATAACAGCTTGGCGTTTATTTGCAGCATAAACAGTCCATAACAGAAATATAGCAACACTGTGCTTTAAGAACAAAACAAAAGGTCTTGCCCGTCTGGGCGCTAACTAACAAAGCAGGTTACCTCTCTGGCACTTCAGCCGGCAGTATTGCGGGGTGTGAACAGGCCCCAGCAGCGGCTGTCTTCCCAGCTCTCACCAAACAGACCACGCAGGCTGTTTACTCCTGTCTGAGAGCCCCCACCTGCATCTCTGTGGAGCTCTTACCTTCTCAGGCTGATTGCTCACCTGATGGCAAAACCCACACTGGATCGGGGGGGAGGGAATGGCAAGTCCCACTACCAAAACCTACCCGCCATTCCATGTAAATCCAGGCCCGGTAAAAATAAATAATAACTCAGCAGCATAGCACTGCTGAGCACAGATGCCTCCTGGACTTACCATCTCACACTATGCATCAGCCTAGGTGAGATGTACACCCCCTCGAACACATCTCCAGTGACATGTCTACATATCCCCCCCTCTTTTTCAGACCGGAGGGCTGAGCATTTTGTCCCCACAGACAGTGTACCCTTGATAGGGCGTCAGCATTCGCCTGTAATTTCCCTGGCCGGTGTTCCACAGTGAAATTGAAGTTTTGTAGGGACAGAAACCATCTAGTCACCCTTGCGTTTTTCTCCTTGTTTAGCTTCATCCATGTTAGGGGGGCATGGTCTGTCACTAACTTGAATTTCCTGCCTAGTAAGAAGTACCTCAGGGACTCTAGGGCCCACTTCACTGCTAGACAGGGGCGTAACTACCACTATAAGCAGCCATAGCGGCTGCTATGGGGCCCACCGCAATCAGGGGGCCCCATGGCCTGCTCCTGCAATACACTGGGCCCCCTGAGCCGTCATCATTTGCAGCACCGGGTGGCCCTGCTGGTCTCCTGGGTTTTGCAAATGTCCCTTTAGCTGCAAGAAACTCCTGACCAGAGCTAGCAGTTATGTAGTTATGACTTCACTTGACCGTTTAGTGGTCAGTCGGGGGGGAAGGGGGGCCCAAATCAAAAGTTTGCTATGGGGCCCAGCCATTTCTAGTTACGCCCCTGCTGCTAGACATTCTCGCTCCACAATGGCATAATTTTTCTCGGCCGGGGATAGCTTCCTACTTAAGTACATCACTGGGTGCTCCTCGCCATTCACGACCTGTGAGAGGACGGCACCTAACCCTGTGTTAGAGGCATCTGTCTGTACTAGAAACTCTCGCCTAAAGTCAGGGGTAACTAGCACAGGCTGTTGGCACAGGGCAGACTTAAGGCTTTGAAAAGCCTTCTCAGCCTCTGGAGTCCATGTCACCATTGCGGACTTCGCACCCTTTGTCAGGTCAGTTAGTGGGGCTGCAACTGAAGCAAAATTTGGCACAAACCTTCGGTAATAGCCATAATACCCAGGAAAGCTCTGACCTGTCTCTTTGTGAGGGGTTGAGGGCCAATTCTGTATTGCCTCAATTTTATTTAGTTGTGGTTTCACTAACCCCTCCCAATAATGTAGCCCAAGTATTTGGCCTCCTCTAAGGCTAGTGCACACTTCTCTGCACTGATGGTTAACCCCGCATCACTTATGGCATCTAACACCGCCTGGACCTTACAGAGGTGACTTTCCCAATCCGGGCTAAAAATGACCACATCATCTAGGTAGGCAGCGGAGTAATCCCGATGTGGTCGCAGGATCAAGTCCATCAACCTCTGAAAAGGTGGCAGGGGCTCCATGTAACCCGAATGGCATCACTACGTATTGGAAGAGCCCATCAGGGGTGGAGAATGCAGTCTTCTCTCTAGCCTCAGGAGTGAGGGGGATCTGCCAGTAGCCCTTAGTGAGATCAAGGGTAGTTATGTACCTGGCATTACCCATCCCTTTCTATCAACTCATCTACCCTGGGCATGGGGTAGGCATCGAACTTGGAGATCTCATTTAACTTTCTAAAGTCATTACAGAACCTCCAAGTTCCATTGGGCTTTGGGAATAACACAATCGGGCTGGACCACTCGCTCTGGGACACCTCAATGACTCCTAGGTCAAGCATACGTTGTACCTCGGATGATACCGCCATCCTCCGTGCTTCTGGTATCCTATAGGCTTAAGGTTTACTCTGCTTCTAGGCTCAGTTTCAATATGACTAATGAGATGCGTACGCCCTGGGAGGTCAGAAAACTTTGTCTTTATTTTTCTGCAGGAACTCCTTAGCTTCCTGCTTCTGTGACACTGATAGGGTGTCACCAGTCTTGACTGGAGGGATTGATGGTGACAGGATGACCAACAGGATTTGTCGCCACCAAGGATTCCCTGTCTTTCCAGGGCTTGATCAAGTTTATGTGATAAACTTGGAAAGGCTTCCTTCTACCTGGTTGGTGTATCTTGTAGTTGACCTCACTGACCTTCTCTACAATTTCATAGGGACCCTGCCACTTGCTAAGAATTTGCTTTCTACCGTGGGAACAAGTATGAGTACCCGGTCACCTGGGCTAAATGTCCTGATTCTTGCAGAACGATTGTAAATTCTGCTTTGGCCCTCTTGCGCCCTCTGGAGGTGTTCCCTTACTAGGGGCATTACAGTGGCTATACGGTCCTGCATTTGTGCTACATGCTCTATAACACTCTTGTATGGGGTGGACTCACTTTCCCATGTCTCTTTCGCTATATCCAATAAACCCCTAGGGTGACGACCATAGACCAATTCGAAGGGAGAGAACCCTGTGGATGATTGGGGCACTTCCCTAATAGAAAACATCAGGTAAGGTAGTAAGTGATCCCAATCACGACCATCTTTTTCCACCACTTTCTTTAACATATGTTTCAGGGTTTTATTAAACCTCTCCACTAACCCGTCTGTCTGGGGATGATATACAGAGGTACGTAGGTGTGAGATATTAAACAGTTTGCATAGCTCTTTCATCACCTTTGACATAAATGGTGTACCTTGGTCAGTCAAGATTTCCTTGGGGATCCCCACCCTGGAAAACATATAAAACAATTCCCGTGCAATTGTTTTAGAGGCAGTGTTTCTTAGTAGTACAGCCTCAGGATAGCGGGTCACGTAGTCTAATACAACTAGAATGTACTGGTGACCCCTAGCCGACTTTACAATGGGACCCACCAAGTCCATTGCGATCCCGGTCAAAAGGTACCTCTATGATGGGGAGCGAAACCAAAGGACTGCGGAAATGCGACACTGGAGCGCTAAGCTGACATGTGGGGCACGACTCACAGTATTTTTTTATGTCATTGTAAATCGCAGGCCAATAAAACCTCTGGAGGACTCTCTCCTGCGTTTTATCCGTCCCCAAGTGGCCCCCAAGGACATGATTATGGGCCATGTCGAGTACCTGACTCCGGTACGACTTAGGCACCAGAAGCTGTTCCACAACCTCATCATTAATCTTAGTGACTCTATAGAAGAGATCATTAGTCACAGAAAAATGTGGAAATTTTTCCTCAGCTTCTGGCTCCTGAGGTACCCCATTCATAACAGTGACCTGCTCTCTAGCATTTTTGAGAGTGGGGTCCTGTAATTGTGCAGTACCAAAATTATCCCTAGACACCTCTAAGTCTGGAACATTCTGCGCAGTGGGAGGAGCCTCTTCCTCACCAGCCAGGACCTGCAAAGGAAAAGCATCATTTTCATCCTGTACATTTTTATCATTTACCGTGGGTAATGCAATAGACTTAGGGGTCTCCTCACTCCTTTCAGGGGATTGTGTTTTCCCCATAGAGCCCAGAACAATGGAAAATCACGCCCCAATATTACATTATGCATAAGGTTTTAACCACACCCACTTCATACTGTACAGCGCCTAGTTCAGTCCCGACATTAGCCAGTACTATAGGGTAAACCTTTGTATCACCATGTATGCAAACCACACTCATATGTCTTGCTGGCACAAAGTCCCCAGTCACCAGGCTGGCATGCACCAAGGTGACAAGGCTTCCTGAGTCCAGCAACGCCTTAACAGGGAAGTCATTGACAGTAATGTGGCAGACTTGCGGTTCAGTCTCTAGTCCAGTGACAGCAACAAAAGACGGTTCAGCAAATAGCGACTGACGCCGGCTAGCGTCACACTCCATGGGCTCAGTGGTAAGAGGGCAATGGGCAGACATATGTCCCGTCTCATGGCATCTCCAGCACTGGATAGGGCCTGGTCTCCTTGGCAGGGAGTCCTTTTTAGGGACACTTAGCCACCGGGGACCATCACCAGTCTTTTGCCCCTGAGACACCTCCTGAGCGCTCTTCCCTCTATCAGCACCCCTCCACACTCCCCCAATAGATGGAAGTCTCTTACCAGCTGATGGCACAGATCTGGCACTCCGGGGAGGTCGCCTGGTCGCCTGGAACCTCTCCACAAGGTTGACAAGTTCGTCGGCACTCTTAGGGTCGCCTTGTCCCACCAAGCGTTGCAGATCAGCAGGAAGTGCGCGGAGGTAGCGATCCATCACGACCCTCTCTAGGATCTGTGCAGGAGTAGAGGTGTCTGGCTCCATTTTCTTGCCAGATGAATTAGGTCGTACATCTGGGACCTTCGCTGACTTGTCCAGACTGTAGCTCCAGTTGCGGACCCTCCGGGCATGGACAGCAGCAGTAACTTCTAGTCGGGCAAGTATCTCTGCTCTTAGCCGAGGATAGTCTTTGACCTCTTGCTCACTGAGGTCATAGTAGGCCTTTTGAGGTTCGCCTGTTAAATAGGGAGCAATGACCTCTGCCCACTCAGTGGAGGGTAGCTTTTCTCGCTCAGCCACACGCTCAAAGACAGTTAAGTAGGCCTCAACATCGTCATCAGCAGTCATCTTTTGCAGCGCACGCTGCACAGCTCTTCTCACAGACAAAGTCTCTGGCGCGGCTGCTGCCACCAGCTGGGGATTAGCACCTGCAAATGCCTCTGGCTTTGCTATCAAGTGCTCAATAAGTTTCTGTTGTTGAGCCATCGCCTGTTCATGGCGTAGGTTAGCGGCGGTCAGAGCCTGTTCATGGCGCAGGTTAGCATCTGTCAGAGCCTGTTGTTGCAGCCTATTAGCCTGCTCATGGCGAAGGTTAGCGGCCGCCTGATCCTGTTTAGCGGCTGCCTGAGCCTGTTGTTGTTGCAAACTCACTTGCATTAGCTGCTTCATCATTTCCTCCATGTTGCTTGTCTGTTTTTGGAGTGAAGCCGCAGCCTTCACCCAGGACATAAGCATCTGTAGCCAAGTTGATGCACACCGTTGCCCCTACCAACCGATTTGCCTGCATCCTCCACCAATTGTAAGGATCTTCCCGGGGGATGGTGTGTTTGGACACAGTTCACAGCAGACTTGGACTTGTAAAATAACAGCTTGGCGTTTATTTGCAGCATAAACAGTCCATAACAGAAATATAGCAACACTGTGCTTTAAGAACAAAACAAAAGGTCTTGCCCGTCTGGGCGCTAACTAACAAAGCAGGTTACCTCTCTGACACTTCAGTCGGCAGTATTGCGGGGTGTGAACAGGCCCCAGCAGCGGCTGTCTTCCCAGCTCTCACCAAACAGACCACGCAGGCTGTTTACTCCTGACTGAGAGCCCCCACCTGCATCTCTGTGGAGCTCTTACCTTCTCAGGCTGATTGCTCACCTGATGGCAAAACCCAAACTGGATCGGGGGGGAGGGAATGGCAAGTCCCACTACCAAACCTACCTGCCATTCCATGTAAATCCAGGCCCGGTAAAAATAAATAATAACTCAGCAGCATAGCACTGCTGAGCAAGAGATCCCTCCTGGACTTACCATCTCACACTATGCATCAGCCTAGGTGAGATGTACACCCCCTCGAACACATCTCCTGTGACCTGTCTACAATATATATATATATATATATATATATATATATATATACACATATATTAGACTGCATATAAGCTGCTTACACAAATGCCTTCATGACATAAACATACTGTTCCATTTTACCATCTATATTGTAAAATAATCCTGACCACTTTGCTAAAGTGTCACTGTCGTTGTATTTTTTTGTTTTTGCAGAAATCAATAGTACAGGTGATTTTAAGAGACTTTGTAATTGGGTTTATTAGGCAAATAAGCCATTATCTGCAATCAAAAATACTTTCCCTGGGTCCCCCCCTCATCTCCTTTCTGTCATCCACTGCTCATTATCAGGAAATCTCGACTCTTTTACATCAGTCAAGTCCTGTCTAACTTATGGAGGGGAGGATGGAGGAGGTAAATTAGTCGCCAGCAGAGAGCAGAGAACAAATGAGTGGGAGCTGTGTGAAAGCCGGTATTCAGAGGTCAGTGCTGACTTTAGAGGAGAGAGCCCGGTGAAGTAGGTGTAAATTAACTCTTTGTTGTCCTGTTTTGGTGCCTCATCTCCCTCCACCCCTCCCCTCTCCATAGAAAACCATGAAGACAGGGGGGAGAGATTCAAACTGCATTTTTCGGCTAATTACCCAATTACAAAGTTTCTTAAAATTGCCTGTACTATTGATTTCTGCAAAAAAAAAATTTAAACGACAGTGAAACTTTAAAACTAAGCAGATAACTCCTGTTCTGTGCAAGTCATTCCCCAGTACGGTCCTTTTTATCAAGACAGACAAGAATACAATGAAAGTTGACACCAGTATATACAAAACAGAGACTTTTTTCAACATTTTGCATTATTTTATTTTTTTTTCTACATTTTTTTTTTAAATTTTTCAATGTTTTCAACTTTTTCAACTTTCTTTCCCTTTTCCAAAGAGTATGTGATTGTGATGCTTTAAATGTTTTAGGCTATGTTCACACTACGTAAAATAACGGCCGTAGAATTACGAATGTACGGGCTAGTCGTGAAACTACGGCCGTTGTTTAATTTTGATTCCTAGCATGTTTATAAACGGGATGAAACAGGTCATTAACTTTAAATACTGCGCCCAGCCCGAGAAACCACTCAGAAAATTTCTACATCAAAATCAAGTTTAATTCGGCAGATATAAGTTTTACGTTCGTGGCCGCATTGAAAATAATAATTGACATGTTCATTTTTCACGGGGCCGTATAAACAACGGCCGTAATCTGATACGTAGTGTGAATTCAATGGCCATAGTTACATTGCATTACAGTCATTATAGGGAACCTCAAAACAATGGCCGTAGTTTTGCGGCGCGGACAACAGACGTTATTTTACATAGTGTGAACATAGCCTTAAACGTTATTTTATTATTTGATATATAATCATGTGTATGTCTTTATCTTAATAAATGCTTTGAATCATTTTACATTATTTGAGTGTTGAGCCTTGAGGATCTACAGTAGTTTAGCTTTACAGACAGCAATACAGTGAAAGGTGACACCAATATATTTAGGACAGAGATACACACAATAACTATCCAGAGAGTCCATAGAGCATGCTCACAAATGTGTTCCATACAAAGAATACTAAATGCTGTTAAAATAGCTCAGGCAAGATTGCAGCCACCCATAATAATATACTTTAAATTAAATAAAATAAAAAATTACAAACGGATAATAGAAACGGCTCAGAAAAAAAGATATTCCAGTATCTGTATCTAATCAGTAAAATAAATCATAGGCAATAGCCAATCATGAGGATCCAAGTTACAATAATGACGTCCTGAAGCTTGCTGCAGCGTTTCCTACCTTATTAACTGCTTGTTTGCTATTGCCTCCATCTCCCCAAAAATGTACTTTTATTGCTCCCCATGCCTTATATGTAAATAAGCGCTAACTAGTCATGTGGGCGGCGACTATCCCTCAACTAGTCACAGTTCCCATGCTGTAATCACTCCTCACCGCGCTGTTACCCTGCCTCTCTGGGCGCGATTCACAGGAGCCATGACTAGTTGAGGGAGAGACGCCGCCCACATGACTAGTTAGCGCTGATTTGCATACAGCGAGGGAAGGAAGGACTACTTTTTCGGGAAGTCTAAAGCAAAAGCAAATTGGCAGTTAATATGGTAGGAAATGCTGCAGCATCCTTCACTTTTATAGCTTGGAACCCTAAATCGTTGTGATTGGTTCCCTTTAAGAGTTTTGTGATCAGCTTTGCCCATTCATCTAGTACAAGTAGAAATGAGCGAATCTTCCTAGATTATGTTTGCCCCATGTATGTGTCCTGCAATTGCCTAGGCAAAATGTGTTGGTGGGGCAGGATGATGGCGCTGGAATGGTGCGCGTTGGTGGGGCAGGGTGATAGCGCCAGGAGGGTGCACATCGGTGGGGCGGGGTGAGGGCACTGGAAGGGTGCGCATGGGCAGGGTGTGGGCGCCGGGAGGGTGCACGTTGGTGGGGCGGGGTAAGGGCACTAGAAGGGTGGGCGTTAGTCAAATCTTTTTTTTTCTAACCTGTTTCTATTATCTTTTAATTTTTTGTATTATTATTATTTAAAGTATGTTATTATGAGGGCTGCAATCGTGCCTGAGCTATTTTTAGCAGCATTTAGTATTCTTTGTATGGATGCCGCGGGTTAGTTTGGAGGGGTGAGGGCGCCGGGAGGGTGCGCGTTGGTGGGGAGGGGTGAGGGTGCTGGGAGGGTGCTTGTTAGTGGGGTGAGGGCACCAGGAGGGTGCTTGTTGGTGGGGCAGGGTGAGGGCACCGGTATTGGGGGGGGCGGGGTGAGGCCTTTAAAAAACAGAACTTGTATTGTACATTGAGCAGCCATACAGATTTGCTGGGCCAGGAGCAGAATGTGTCACACACATTACCTCTAAGCCAATTAGAGTACAGGAGCAAAGACAAATCTTAAATGAAGCGCCAAAGTTTTGATTCTAACCAAGAGAAAAAATTTTTGAAATTTGGACCAAATCCAGTTGGTGTCACGTTAATTCACATATCTCATAGTTTTCCATACAAAATTAATATTTAAAGAAATATAACCAACACTTTAGTCAAATCTGTGTTTTATATATACTTTTCTACGACTCAGTATATAGACCATTACTGGGTGTGCATGAGCCGACATCTATAACAATTCCCACAACAAAGGGGCCGTGTAACTCTACAAACCTCAGTCAAGCCTCCGCCTTGCCATTGAAATCAAGGACACTTGACACAGTTGTTGTGTCAGAAATTTCAAGTTCCGAAAATGTTTAACTAGTGGCAAAAGGGTGGCGAACAAAGCCCTGCGGACCCTTTGTTCAAGAAAGGTCCTAGCTTAAGGAACCCATCTTATCTTCCAAAGTGCCTCAATTAATTTTCCCTAACTAAAAACAGATAAACCCTGATGACTACCATTCAGGCATCTGGTCCATACAGTGATAGCAATATCCTACCATGCTTCTATTCAACCCATGAGAATTATTGATGGGCCTATTGGTGAATGCGGCTGAAAGATGAATGTTGTTGTTCTGTAAATTCATTTTTCAACTGCACTAATAGGTTTCTCTGACATGGGACGTAATCCGCATGTGTGGCCTGGGCTAACTATTGATTCTGTGTCTTTGTGTTTGGTTGCCTGAGACCATTGCAGACCACTACTGAGAAGATGCCATTGGATATGCCGAGCACAGTATTTAGGCAATGTCGTCTCATGATTTATGTGTGCATCAAATTGATAAAAATCAGAATCTTACGGCTGATACAGGAGCAAAGTGACCACAGAAAAATAGAAGAATTTTTTTTGTCAAATATATGAAAAACCCATGCATAAATAGGGATTATTACAAAGATACACCAGTAATTTTCACTTTATAAGACGCACCTAGGTTTTAGAGGAGGAAGACAGGAAAAAATTGTTCGGTGCCACACTACACAGTCTGCCTCTATTCATCGTCTAGCCGTGGTGATTTGTAACGGCAGCTCACATCCCATTCAAGTGAATAGGAGCTGAGCTGCAGATACAGGAGGTTGCCACTGCTACACAATTAAAGGGGTTGTCCAGTGAAAATCTTCTTCTCTCAAATCAACTGGTTTCAGAAAGTTATATAGATTTGTGATTTACCTCTATTTAAAAATCTCAAGTCTTCCCATGTTTATCATCTGGTGTATGTCCTGCAGGAAATGTTTTCTTTCCAGTCTGCACAGTGCTCTCTACTGCCACCTCTGTCCAAAACAGGAACTGTCCACAGCAGGAAAGGTTTTCTATGGGGATTTGCTGCTGCTCTGGGCAGTTCCTGTCTCGGACAGAGGTGGCAGCCGAGAGGACTGCATCAGACTGGAAACAAAACAACATTTACTGCAGGACACACAGTTTAGTCTAGCATGTTTCTAACACCATCGTTCATACAAATTATCCCATAAGACTTTGATCAGTCGCGTAACCAATTAATGTTTATTGCCAGCCCAAGAATTTCCACCATTTTTTAGGCCCATTCTGCTTTATGAACCTCTTTTTTTAGGAAAAGTCACCAGGGACACAGTATTGCAGATGTGGTCTCACCTAGGGCAGCGTTGGGCAACCTTTTGAGTTTCTTGTGTCAGCATTCAGCAAAAAAAATGAGCATAACTCGAATGGTGTGTCACTTCGAGAAAAAACACCATAATGTTGCATTATTTCTAGTTTAAATAACAAAATTTGTAATTGTAATATATAACTGTACTTAATAAACCAAACATTAATTATTGTGTGAAGTAAACCTTAAAACCACACACACATTACTCCACCTGACCCCCATCCATTCCTCCCCGTACACTACCCTACCTTACTGTGCCACACACACATTACCCCACCTGACCCTCATCTCTCCTCATACACTACCCTACCTGACTGTTCCACACACACACATTACCCCACCTGACCCTCATCCCTCCTCAAACACTACCCTACCTGACTGTTCCACACACACACATTACCCCACCTGACCCTCATCCCTCCCCATACACTACGCTACCTGACCCCCATCCCTCCCCATACACTACCCTACCTGACCCCCATCCCTCCCCATACACTACCCTACCTGACCCCCATCCCTCCCCATACATTACCGTACCTGACCCTTCCACACACTACCCTACCTGACCCTTCCACAACCACTACCCCACCTGACCCCATCCCTCCCCATACACTACCCTACCTGACCCCCATCCCTCCCCATACACTACCCCACCTGACCCCCATCCCTCCCCATACACTACCCTACCTGACCCCCATCCCTCCCCATACACTACCCTACCTGGCCCCCATCCCTCCCCATACACTACCCTACCTGACCCTTCCACACACTACCCTACCTGACCCTTCCACACACACTATGCCACCTGACCCCCATCCCTCCCCATACACTAACCCTACCTGACCCCCATCCCTCCCCATGCACTATCCTACCTGACCCCCATCCCTCACCATACACTACCCTACCTGACCCTTCCACAAACACACTACCCCACCTTACCCCATCCCTCCCCATACACTACCCTACCTAACCCCTATCCCCCCACACTACTTTACCTGACCCTCATCCCCACACACACTACCCCACCTGACCCCCATCTCCCCACACTACCCAACCTGACCCCATCCCTCCACACAAACACATAATACCCCACCTGACCTCCTTACCCTGACCCCCATTCCTCCCCACACACACTTACAATACTGCTGCTATTTCTCCCCACACACACTTACAATACTGCTGCGGTCTAGGATGCAGCCTGTGGCACCAGGAGACGACGCTGGAGGCAGGAGGTAGATGGGGCTGGAGGCAGGAGCAAGATGGGGCTGGAGCGCGGCACCGCTGTGGCCAGCCGTACGCAGCTACTGTGCCAAGGTCACAATAGATGCGTCCAAGTGGTACGTGGGGCGGGGAATACGTGTGTTCGGGCTGCACTGTAAGGCCACAGGGCTGTCTCAGAGCTTGCATGCGGCCACATAACATACTTTTCTGTATGTGGCTGCATGGCAGCCGCGCATCGGCGACTATGGCTACGTGTGTCAGATCTGATATGCGAGGTTCGCCATCACGGACATAGGGGGAGATTTATCAAACATGGTGTAAAGTGAAACTGGCTCAGTTGCCCCTAGCAACCAATCAGATTCCACCTTTAATTTTCCAAAGAGTCTGTGAGGAATGAAAGGTGGAATCTGTATGGTTACTAGGGGAACTGAGCCAGTTTGACTTTACACCATGTTTAATAAATCTCCTACCTAGTGTCTATTAGGTATTGGGGGCTGAGAATACAGATGGATAATTGGAGTGTATAACATGTGAAGCAGATAAGGCAGATGAGCTGTGCCCACTAGGGGTATAGTTATTCCATCCCTACTTGGTGGCCATAGTAAACTTTCATAGTACATATTGTATGCCATCAGTGAGACATCACAGCAGAAAGTTTGCATGTTCAAAAGCCTCAGATTGTGGCAGAAAGTTCTTATTCCTTTTTGGAGAGAACAAGAATGGAGTTGATTTCCAGTAATAGAAATGTCTGCAACAAGTCTGCAACCTCTCAGACCTGGGCTCACTAGATGTTTTGTCTAGTCTGCTGGTGGGCCAGCCTTATCCTGGTTACATGTGGGAATGAAAAATATTACCAAGTCTAATAACCCGGGAAAAAAATCATCGAGATCCATTGCTAAAGGGTTGTTGCACACATAAATGCCGGCAGCATAGATGGAACAGCTGCCCAGCACCAGCAGCCTGACATCCCCCTATAACATCATCACATAGCAGCACCAGCAGCCTGACATCCCCCTATACCATCATTACATAGCACCAGCAGCCTGACATCCCCCTATAACATCATCACATAGCACCAGCAGCCTGACATCCCCCTATAACATCATCACATAGCAGCACCAGCAGCCTGACATCCCCTATAAACATCATCACAAAGCAGCACCAGCAGCCTGACATCCCCCTATAACATCATCACATAGCAGCACCAGCAGCCTGACATCCCCCTATAACATCATCACATAGCACCAGCAGCCTGACATCCCCTATAACATCATCACATAGCAGCACCAGCAGCCTGACATCCCCTATAACATCATCACATAGCAGCACCAGCAGCCTGACATCCCCCTATAACATCATCACATAGCAGCACCAGCAGCCTGACATCCCCCTATAACATCATCACATAGCACCAGCAGCCTGACATCCCCTATAACATCATCACATAGCACCAACAGCCTGACATCCCCTATAACATCATCACATAGCAGCACCAGCAGCCTGACATCCCCCTATAACATCATCACATAGCACCAGCAGCCTGACATCCCCTATAACATCATCACATAGCACCAGCAACCTGACATCCCCCTATAACATCATCACATAGCACCAGCAGCCTGACATCCCCTATAACATCATAACATAGAACCAGCAGCCTGACATCCCCTATAACATCATCACATAGCAGCAGCAGCCTGACATCCCCCTATAACATCATCACATAGCAGCAGCAGCCTGACATCCCCTATAACATCATCACATAGCACCAGCAGCCTGACATCCCCTATAACATCATCACATAGCACCAGCAGCCTGACATCCCCCTATAACATCATCACATAGCACCAGCAGCCTGACATCCCCCTATAACATTATCACATAGCAGCACCAGCAGCCTGACATCCCCTATAACATCATCACATAGCAGCCTGAGATCCCCTATAACATCATCACATAGCAGCCTGACATCCCCTATAACATCATCACATAGCAGCAGCAGCCTGACATAGATGTTTTGTCTAGTCTGCTGGTGGGCCAGCCTTATCCTGGTTACATGTGGGAATGAAAAATATTACCAAGTCTAATAACCCGGGAAAAAAATCATCGAGATCCATTGCTAAAGGGTTGTTGCCCAACATAATGCCGGCAGCATAGATGGAACAGCTGCCCAGCACCAGCAGCCTGACATCCCCCTATAACATCCATCACATAGCAGCACCAGCAGCCTGACATCCCCCTATACCATCATTACATAGCACCAGCAGCCTGAATCCCCCTATAACATCATCACATAGCACCAGCAGCCTGCATCCCCCTATAACATCATCACCAAAGCAGCACCAGCAGCCTGACATCCCCTATAACATCATCACAAAGCAGCACCAGCAGCCTGACATCCCCCTATAACATCATCACATAGCAGCACCAGCAGCCTTGACATCCCCTATAAATCATCACATAGCACCAGCAGCCTGACATCCCTATAACCATCATCCCACATAGCAGCACCAGCAGCCTGACATCCCCCTATAACATCATCACATAGCAGCACCAGAAGCCTGACATCCCCCTATAACATCATCACATAGCAGCACAGCAGCCTATGACATCCCCCTATAACATCATCACATAGCACCAGCAGCCTGACATCCCCTATAACATCATCACATAGCACAACAGCCTGACATCCCCTATAACATCATCACATAGCAGCACCAGCAGCCTGACATCCCCCTATAACATCATCACATAGCACCAGCAGCCTGACATCCCCTATAACATCATCACATAGCACCAGCAACCTGACATCCCCCTATAACATCATCACATAGCACCAGCAGCCTGACATTCCCTATAACATCATCACATAGAACAGCAGCCTGACATCCCCCTATAACATCATCACATAGCAGCAGCAAGCCTGACATCCCCCTATAACATCATCACATAGGCACCAGCAGCCTGACATCCCCTATAACATCATCACATAGCAGCCTGAGATCCCCTATAACATCATCACATAGCAGCCTGACATCCCCCTATAACATCATCACATAGCAGCAGCAGCCTGACATCCCTATAACATCATCACATAGCACCAGCAGCCTGACATCCCCTATAACATCATCACATAGCACCAGCAGCCTGACATCCCCCTATAACATTATCACATAGCAGCACCAGCAGCCTGACATCCCCTATAACATCATCACATAGCAGCCTGAGATCCCCTATAACATCATCACATAGCAGCCTGACATCCCCCTATAACATCATCACATAGCAGCAGCAGCCTGACATCCCCTATAACATCATCACATAGCACCAGCAGCCTGACATCCCCCTATAACATCATCACATAGCACCAGCAGCCTGACATCCCCCTATAACATCATCACAAAGCAGCACCAGCAGCCTGACATCCCCCAATAACATCATCACATAGCACCAGCAGCCTGACATCCCCTATAACATCATCACATAGCAGCACCAGCAGCCTGACATCCCCCTATAACATCATCACATAGCACCAGCAGCCTGACATCCCCCTATAACATCATCACATAGCAGCACCAGCCTGACATCCCCCTATAAACATCATCACATAGCAGCACCAGCAGCCTGACATCCCCCTATAACATCATCACATAGCACCAGAAGCCTGACATCCCCCTATAACATCATCACATAGCAGCACAGCAGCCTGACATCCCCTATAACATCATCACATAGCACCAGAAGCCTGACATCCCCCTATAACATCATCACATAGCACCAGCAGCTGACATCCCCCTATAACATCATCACATAGCAGCACCAGCAGCCTGACATCCCCCTATAACATCATCACAATAGCAGCACCAGCAGCCTGACATCCCCCTATAACATCATCACATAGCAGCAGCAGCCTGACATCCCCCTATACCATCATCACATAGCAGCAGCAATAGGAGACAGAGACAGAATATGCTCAACAGATGAGAGGAAAACTGCAGCCAGAACATTACTCCATTCTGCCAAATGGTCACATAAAGCTGCATTGTAAAATCCTGTGGCAGCTCCAGCCATTCCAGTGTCTGTGTGGTAATTACTGGGATGTGGAGGAGCTGGGTGCCCAGTGCACATATGTAAATGGCGCAGGAGCTGACTGGCAGCAAGGTGCCCCCCCCTCGCAGTGCCCAGTGCTCCCCCCTGGCTGTCCCCCCTGGCAGTGCCCAGTGCTCCCCCTGGCTGTGCCCACCCCCATTACAGTGCCCTCCCCATGGCAGTGCCCAGTGCTCCCCCCTCGCTTTGCCCCCCCTGGCAATGCCCAGTGCTCCCCCCTGGCTGTGCCCCCCCCCTGGCAGTGCCCAGTGCTCCCCCTCTGGCTTTGCCCCCCCCCCCCGGCAGTGCCCAGTGCTCCCCCCCTGGCTGTGCCCCCCCTGGCAGTGCCCAGTGCTCCCCCCTGGCTGTGCCCCCCCTGGCAGTGCCCAGTGCTCCCCCCTGGCTGTGCCCCCCCTGGCAGTGCCCAGTGCTCCCCCCTGGCCGTGCCCCCCCCCCCGGCAGTGCCCAGTGCTCCCCCCCTGGCTGTCCCCCCCCCCCCCCCGGCAGTGCCCAGTGCTCCCCCTTGCTGTGCCCCCTTCCCCCTGGCAGTGCCCAGTGCTCCCCCTCTGGCTTTGCCCCCCCCCCCCCGGCAGTGCCCAGTGCTCCCCCTCTGGCTTTGCCCCCCCCCCCGGCAGTGCCCAGTGCTCCCCCTCTGGCTTTGCCCCCCCCCCGGCAGTGCCCAGTGCTCCCCCCCTGGCTGTGCCCCCCCTGGCAGTGCCCAGTGGCTCCCCCCTGGCTGTGCCCCCCCCTGGCAGTGCCCAGTGCTCCCCCCTAGGCTGTGCCCCCCCTGCAGTGCCCAGTGCTCCCCCCCTGGCTGTTCCCCCCCCCCCCCCCCCCCCCCCCCCCGGCAGTGCCCAGTGCTCCCCCTTGCTGTGCCCCCCTTTCCCCCTGGCTGTGCCCCCTTCCCCCCTGGCAGTGCCCAGACATGATTGTGGAGTCTCAGCCTGGAGCCGCCTGCACGTCCTGGCCGAGGCCGCAGCAAATTATTCGCATTATTTCTGCTACATTGGAGCGATCTAATTCTTCCTGATAGTCAGCTAATTGCTCCGGCAGGTAATTACCGCGGGTGGAGAAAGAGAGGA
>NW_027209172.1:0-32027 GCF_027789765.1 Dendropsophus ebraccatus
GCTTTGAAGTCTGATCTGCTCCCTGCCGCTCCTCCCTAGGTGCTTTGGAAAGCTGGATCCAGTCCTGGAAAACTGGGAGAAGACTGAATAGATAATAACAAGTATTGGAATGAGCGGTTAGTCTTACTATGAAATGTTTTTTTTTTAGTGGAACACCCCTTTAAAGGGTGTAAATACCCCAGAGACAACCCATGGTTTTTATGGGTCTCAAATCAGAAGGATTCTGACAGTTGGAATTCTTGCAAGTCTATTATACATATTTCCTAGTACGTAACATTAAAAGTAGTGGTAACGACACAATTCAACCAGAATCCATGGCACAGTGGAGCCCTAGCGTTCCCCATGAAGTGAGAGGAAAAGGCGTAAAGTTTCAGGGAACCCTTCATTGTTAGAAGCCCTCCAGTCCCGGGACATAAACAAGCAGGAGAACCTGTTTTATTCGGACTAGGTGGGACAAGCTTTCCTTGTATGGTACAAGGTATCCTGTGATATCCAGCACCAATTTTTCTCATATTTCTTAAAACATTTCTGAATAATTTTTGCAATGTAGCAGGCACATGATTCTACTGAAGAAGAGCACTACCATTTGGTTTCCCCGCAAAACATCACAAAGTGTGACCCTGGCTTGCATTGCTCCATAATCTTGGAGCTGCTCTAAAGCGTATTCTATTCTATTAACATAGTATAACTGAAGGCTGTATGTCTGCCCCATAAAAGTGCAAAAAAAAAATAATTACAATAAAAAATAGAACCTGTGGAGGAAAAAGCATGTTTCCATATCTGGCTCAAATCCTTAGAAAAAAAAATGTAGGTGACACATTCTGCTAAATAAGTAATAATACTTGAAAAATACAACCTGACAAGAATACCACAATGTAATGTTATATGTTAGTGGAAAGTCTCTGCGGAACATATCTTTAATAATGCCCTTGTCATAGTGACCTTGAATACACACTGTGTTTCATTACCCTGGGAAATCCATACTGGGTAAACCTGGTGCGTTTGGGAAGGTGATAATGTTTACACATGGAACGACACTCAGTCAAGGAATCAGTAAAGAAATAAAAATACTTAAAAAAAGGTGAATATATCTAAAAGTTTTTTGTGTAGCATGTGCATAATTTACATATTGGAATGTAGAATGATAAAATTGCCCAAACCCACACAATATCACAATAACCTTATGATAAGACTGGTCAGAGCTGGATTAGATTTGCATAACATTTTTTGCAAAAAGTTAAAAGTTGCACATGAAGAAATAGAACTTGCCTATAAGACTATGCATAAATATAAAAGTTCATGGTGCTACACATATTTTTAGTTGGAAGATGGAACTCACTAGTTTTTGCACAAAAAATTGCAATGTTTTGATGCAGAAATCCACTAGTACACCATCGATAAATTCCCCCATTGAATGTCATAGGTCACACACAGCTCCTCCCACAGACACAGACATCCTGCACCATTCTGTCAGCACACCACACCTTGCTGGCCATATGAGTTATCATCCTATGACTTACTGATTCAACAGTGCATCCATATTGTTACATATATTATAGTGTTAATAGTTTATTATCAAATAGCAAAAAGCAACGTGAAGGAACAGAAGAGAAATCTACATCACTTCAGTATTTGGTGTCACTGCCCTTTACTGTCAGCTTCCATTCTTCTAGATACTTGTACACTGTGTAAGGGATTCTTTAAGAGGTTATTCTAGACATCTTGGAGAACAAAGCCCAGATCTTCTGTGGATGTCGCTCTCAGATCTTTCTTTCTCTTTATGTAATCCCAGATAGACTGGATGACAGACAGGGTTCTGTGGAGGCCATATCATCCCTTCCAGGACTGTTTGTTCTTCTTCGTTCAAAAGTCAGAAAGGGGCATTCCCATTCTCAAAACTTTTAAGTGATATGGAATGGAAAAAAAAAACAGGAAGGGAGAGGAGATGAATTCTATGGCTGGATTTGACTGGATGTTAGGGGAATCAATAAAAAATTTGGAGCACTCACCTTCCTGAGAGGTGATGTCTTACTTTGCAGTATTTTTCTACACAAGCCTAAAAGATTTGCAACGTGTTGTACATCGGCATACTTTCTTACCTATACTGCCGATAGACTAGGTAAACCCAATATGAACCCAGCCTCATTCTTCTTGGGTTGTTAATGTTTCAATCTCAAATTAAAAGTCCCAATTTAACACCATAGTCTTTGAAGCACATAACAGTAACATACTTTGTCTAGCCACATAGAGAATACACTCATGATAATCCCTGCTCCCAGTGGGGATCCCATTCTAATGTCTCTCTCTCATACAATTCCAATTTCCAAAGTATATTTCTGAATTGTGGGAACAAACCAGCCCACTAGGGAAAACCATGCAGATGTTAACCAAGTCATATATACGTGCTTTGCCAACAACTGAGTATCCGTGCTGACTTTTTTTCAGGCATTCCCTATTCAGCATCTGCTAAAAGTTTGCAGCAATACTTGACACTTTGAGGGCTCTGCCCCTTTAAATAAAGCTAATAGCGATGTTGCAGCTGGGCACTCCGCAGACATTGTGGGCATATCCATTATTAAAGCGCCCGTCTTCTGCTGTTGGATTAATTGTTACAATTAGTTTGTAATGGGACCTCCTGTTGATTTTCACATTACCAAGATGGTTCATTCTGATTATACCCCGGAAGGGCCATATATAATTATTGGAATATCTTTAAGCGAACAAGCATAAGATTTGTAAGAAACATTCAGAGTGAAATATTCTTTCCTTTAGCAATTGAATGGCAATATAATACGTCCACTGTGATAAATGGAGTGCTGTGTTGTCATAATAAATTGCATTTGATTTGTACGATAATCGATAACTTGTGGAACCATAGACTGGTGTGGTTACTGGAATAAAGAGAGCAGTCTGGGCAACCTGTCTGCTGCTCTCATGTACAGGAGCCAGATGATAATTTATTAATACCCAGTGGATGGGGATCATCTGGATAACTATCACTTGAAAACGACTTTATTAGAAACTACTGAAATAATTTTGTGTAAGGTTTTGCTTCTAAGAATATTCACTCAGTTAAGGATGAATTTTTGGTGTCGCTTTCCACTGGAATCCTGACTGTGATAATAAGGAGGGCAGTGATGGAAAGTGATCTGTACAGAAAAGGAAGTGTCAGCTTAATATTACACCTAGTGGCCAGAGTGAGAACTGCAAGATTTTAGGATTAGTTTATAATATACATAATAGAATATTAAATAAAAAAAAACGTAAATATTAAACATATGTTTGGCATGAAATTTGGATTCAAACTATGATTATGGTTTCGGTTCAATTTATTTATTTGCATACATTTTCAGAAGGCACAATGCAGAGTTTTAAGAAAAGATGCTTCTGGATTCATATGAGAATTATCAGCACCAGTTTCGGGGTTAGCAAAATTAGACTTTCCCAGCTCAGAGACCTCTGGAGGGAGCTCTGCTACTCCAAATGACAACGGACACTTAAGATGATGCACTGGCTATTTATTAAAGCGGCACTCCAGCAACAAAGGTAATTTCTCCTTCCAGGGTAAATGGCTGCCCTTCTCCCCCAGTTACTTACTCTATTTTGGGCTCTGTGCCAATTCATACTTTGCTTGCTGGGAGGGCCAGAAAAAACTTTCAATATGAGTCTGTGAGATGCTTGTAGACTAACATTAGGAAAGTGAGTTCTGGTCTACACACAAACCGCAGTGTGAAACAGGGTGGAGTGCACGGTAAGTAGGTGGAGCAGGACAGCTCCTCACTCACATCAACCTAAGGGTCCTATTCCACGGGCCGACCAGAGCCCGATCACTGATGTAAACGAGCGCTGATCTGCTAGATCGGCGCTTGTTTACTGGGCCTATTCCACGGCCCGACAATCGGTAACAAGGGCTGCAGAGAAATCGTTACTAATATCCTTGCAGCCCTTGTTTCATACATTACCTATCCAGGCGCAGGTCTTCTCCTTCTCCCGGTCCCGTGCCGCAGCAGCTTCGGAGCGGCCTGACTGAACTGACAGACTGCTCAGCCAATCACTGGCCACGGCGGTCCTGGCCAGTGATTGGCCGAGCGCTTTGTCAGCTCAGACAGGCCGCCCCGAAGCTGATGCTGCCACGCGGGACCGGGAGAAGGAGAAGACCTGCGCCTGGACAGGTAATGTATGATGTTTGTGAAATCGTTGGTCGCCCTCCGCGCCCGCTATTCCACGTCGCGATGCGCGGGTGGCGACCAATGATTTTAGGTTTGAACCTAAATGAACGATCAGCCGATGACACGACCGTCGGCTGATCGTTCTCTCTATTCCACAGAGTGATAATTGGACGAATAGAGCCGATTCGGCCAATTATCGCTCCGTGGAATAGGCTCCTTATACTTATCCTCTTTAGTCAACCGCTACTTGTTTTAGTCGAGTCAATTGACAATAAGCATTCACCCTGAGTGATCAGCTGTAATCTGTGGGGAGACCTGGCAGTAGCTGCACAATTATTTTCCTGCCACAGGAGATACTAAGCATTACACAATTCTCACTGAAGCTGCTTTCTATTTTGGCTAAGATATGAGGATCCTGGAAAGGGGATCTTCACTAATAATTCCCTGTGTGAACTCCCTAAATAGGGTATATGAAAATGGGATTTATTTATATTAAAGGGGTTATCTGGGCATACAGACTGATTTGATAATAAAGGTATGAGTGCAACTTAAAGGGGACTATGAGCAGGTGAGAGGAATCTAACCTGCGGATAGCTCCCTAGTGAGTACTTAGGATGCAGGTATGTCTGTTACCTTTATCCTTGTTAGTTGTGTCCGGTAATCCACTAGGAGCACTGGGGGCGTGACTACCGCTCCTCTTAGCACCAGTGTGGCCATCCCTGGGCTGCCCCCTCCATTGATTATCATTAGGGGGGGGCTGCGTGGGGAACCATAGTGTCCCCCCCCCCCCCCCCGCATGGCGATCTGCCCCCAGGCAGCCCCCTCCATTGATAATCATTAGGGGGGCGGGCTGGCTGGAGGCAGATCGATGTGTTGGGGGGCTATGACCGCTCGACCGGCACAACCCCGGTGCTCCTAACAGCTTACCGGGCACAACTAACAGCACGGGAACAGTGTTGAGAATAAAGGTAAAAGACATACCATGCTCACTAGGGAGCTATCAGCAGGTTGGATTCGTCTAACCTGTTCATAGTTCCCCTGTAAAAAAAAAACTTAAATATAATAGTTTCCATTTGGTTACTGGTGGCTGTAGTTGTTGGATGCAGTCCTATTGAGTCTGGTAAAACCTGGATATAGCCTATACTCTTACCTAGTCCCCAGGAACCTCAGCCTAACTTTTGTCTCCTAATTCTGTTGACACCCTCTCTTCTGGACAATTCCGGACTTCTTGTGTTACCCTACCCCTCTCATTACTACAGAACCATCACCAGTGCACCAGTAAAGTACTATTACTCCAATTCCCTGCCCCTCTACTTCCCCTACTTTTTTTAAAACACTGATTGCCTTTCCTGGCTCCAAATTGAAATAGTTACTTGGGCTACTTTGGATTGTTTAATTTAAGATCCAATTTTTTTGGGGGGGATGTTAATAAAACAGATGTGTCAATGGAAAAACAGATCAAAACGTATGCACACAGATGCATCTGTTTTTTGCATGCTTAATAATGTGGTTGACCACATTGAACTGACCAAGGGCAGTGTTTCCACACTGTGGACTGACATGGCACAGTGTTTCCATTAGGCTGTGGACTGACCAGGGACAGTGTTTCCACTAGGCTGTGGACTGTGGACTGACCAGGGACAGTGTTTCAACTAGGCTGTGGACTGATCAGGGACAGTGTTTCCTCCTGGCTGTGGACTGATCAGGGACAGTATTTCCACTAGGCTGTGGTCTTACCAGGGGCAGTCTTTCCACTAGGCTGTGGACTGTGGACTGACCAGGGACAGTGTTTCAACTAGGCTGTGAACAGACCAGGGGCAGTGTTTTCACAAGCATGTGGAATGACTGGCAGCAGCATTTACCCTAGGTATTAAACATCTCCCATTAGTCAATCATCTAAAACATCCAATACTTTTGTGTGCTCAGTTCGGACACAAATCTCCCTAGTTTGTTTCACTTGCACTGAGAAAACCTACTAGAGTGGCCAGTGCCGGTAGCTAGCATGCCATGTATGCTGTCTGTAGTGGTGCACAAACCATAAAAAAGAGAACTCCGTAAGAAAATGTAAAGGCTGAATTTATTTTGTGGTCTGGTGCATTTGTGATCCATGTCATAAATGTCAAGATGGGAATAGCCCTTTAAAATATTGTCAATGTCATTTTCTGTCCCATTGTCCTTCTTTAAATATATTTAAGGAGATTAGTAACAAAATGTTATCTCAGACACTAAAAGCTTCCAATTTACATGAAGATCTTTTCTTATGTGAAGAGCTGTGTAATTTCCCTGCCGCACCTGTACATACATAGTCAAATGTAGGAGGGAGACCTGCCAGCAGTAAGCTGAGAATGAAAAGTATAGTTTGATTATATATGAAGGCAAACAGCTAAAGTGAGGAGAAGAGAACAATGAACAATGGGAAACATTACGGTAATGTGATATAATTGGTGGACTTAAACTTCTCGGTATACAGAGTCCTTATGCTTTATCAGGTTTAGAGACACAGTCACTTTATTATAGTCATCAGCAACGGTAACATTGAATTGTAGTACCTTTAATGTATGGTAGTTTTCTTGGAGCTTCCTAGTGTAGTATAAACATAATTCTATACTTTTCAAACTTTTAAACAGTGAAATGAGAACTTTACCCACAGAAGGAATTTGCAAGTTAGGAAGATTTTTTTTTAATCAATTATTTAAAGCAATAGGACGAACATTGCTACATACTGGGTATAAGTTTGCAAGGTAACATTAGCGGTAGACAGAGAAACAGTACTAAATTAGGTGTCAGAATTAATATAAAACAATGAACCATGAACAGTATAGGTGCATATGAACAGCAACTGGAATACCCAATCCAGTACAGACTTTCACAGAGAGCTTTACTGATCAGATTTGAACCCATAATGGAAGGAAGGAAGTGACAATACCCAAGAACGGGCAATGTTCTTAATCTTGAAAACATCCATCAGTCCTTGTAACTTCCTCCCTTAGCAGCAAAGAGATGTGAAAAATCAATTTAAAACAAAGCAGACAAGACAATTGCGTTTTATCCACCAGAGATTGAAACCCCCATGGGGTGGAAATAAAATGACATGCATATTGTTGGTTTCCTTCACTTTCGACACCCTCTCACACATAAATAATGACCCCCTCTTACACAAATATTGACACCCTCTTATACATAAATAATGACCCCCTCTTACACATAAATAATTGCATCTCAGCTGGTTGGAAAGAAAGTCCAGAACCTCTGGTGGTCCCAAAACTCCCAAATATACAATACGTATCTTCAGAGGATTCAGTTCCAGCTCAATAGCACCCGTTTCTCTCACCCAATCCTGAACAACATTGTTTCCAGCTAAACCTTGAGAGTGATAGCAGTGAGATGAGAAGGATCAGAGGGTGTGCAGATTATATCACTTCTAGTTGTTGATTCCATAGAGAAAGGTCCGCATATTGCATTATATGACGGTCCTGTAGGTCTTCACATGTTGGATTAATCACTAAGCAATTTACCTATCTGGAATACTCCATTTAAAGTGTCCCTTAAGGGGTACCTATCATTTGAACTTCTGACACATCATAGCAACATGTGAGAGGCTTGGGTACTGAGACCCTGGCCGATCATTAGAATGAAAGGGTAGACACGCGCAGCAGCCCACACTCTGCCTCTTCATCTCCATCTTACTGCTAAAGTAACGGTGGATAGAATTATAGTGGAGCCCTGTGGAACTTCCGGAACAGCAATTACCGTAAGTTCCATAGGGCTCCATTATAATTCCATCGACTCTTACTTTAGCAGTGAGATAGAGATGAAGTGTGTGCTGCTACGTGCATCTGCCCCTTCATTCTAACAATCGTTGAGGGTCTCAGTACTCGGACCCCGATTGATACAAACGTCTCACATGTCGCTATGACATGTTATGAGTTGGAGCAAATGTCGAACTTAGGAATTAACAGTCGCTTTATACAGTCCGGGAACAAAAATGAGACTAAAGTATTTATCATAGTGTTTCATGAACAGCATTAAAATAGATGAACCAGTGGGCCATATAATAATTTATCGAGCCTCTGTTAAATACTGCTATACTACCAGACATTGATAGCCCCTTCAACATCAATTCAAACACTAAAGACACAATGTAATGTTAGTTAAGGTCTATTATTTGCTGGGGAAGAGTTCCTTGATTTCTGTATTTATTATGATAGATGTGGCTGGATTTCGAATCCACTAAAGAATATTGCAGAGCATGTAGAAGATGACGGCTTAAAAGAATAACCAATTATGCACTATACTGGACTGCAGGATTATAAAGCTTATATAACCCTGGATGACATCTCAGTGGAGTCCAGATCATCATCTCGTCTATAATTCTATTAAACCCCGAAGCCTTGAGGACACCAAGGTTGGTAATCTTCATGATAGGTATCGTATACATATGGCCACATCTATCATGGTTTATTCTGCAGCAGAAGATATATCTTCAATGAGTCATTTATTTGAACAAAAGATACAGAAGTTATGAAGCCAATGTAACCAAAGACACTGGCGATGACCCCACGAATGCCTCAAGGACATTAAAAAGCAATAACTTGAAAATAAAACAAGACTAAAGCAGTTTTATGATGACGAAATCATCCTCCCTATGAAAACCTATGACCACTATCCTGTATAAAAAATTCATCCGAGCCTCATAACCGGCAATAATGATGATGCAGAAAATTATTCGGTAACTTGAAGAAGTTGCTTTCTCCGTAGAGATTCTTCTTTGTAGACAACACATCGTCTATAATGATACATTTGCATATTTTATTTGCATGCTAATTACTGTGGTGCATTGAGGACTTTGGCGTGAAATCCCTTTATCATTCAGTGGCTCTGATTCATTTATGGTTTAGCAGCGGATGACGGGAAACTCTTCAGAAATGTGATGCGAGTTGTTGTATCCGGGCAGAATTACTTCTCCAAAAATGTTCTCGACTCAGTAAGAAGGTCTGTAGTCAATGGCAGTGTAAAAAGCCATATTATCCTGTGAAACTACGTAGGGCCCAATAACATGGGAGGTTCGTTATATCATTCGAATTTAAATGATAATCGCTCTGCATAATTGCAGGTGGGGATTGAAAAATCGTTCGTGTGGCGTTGATCACTGATTTAGATCTGACCCTAAAATCATTGTTAATCGTTCGATAATTATAGTGCTTGAAAAAGCACTATATTGTAATCCGT
Source organism: Dendropsophus ebraccatus (assembly GCF_027789765.1). NCBI lineage: Eukaryota > Metazoa > Chordata > Amphibia > Anura > Hylidae > Dendropsophus > Dendropsophus ebraccatus. The sequence continues at coordinate 9,399 of NW_027209172.1, forward strand.
ATTCTTCTTCTTCTTCCGTTTCTTCCAGCCATTTTTCTGCAATTAATACAGCCCGAACCACTTTGCGCACAGACTCCGTTCAAACTGCGTTTCGAAGCCCTCGGTGGTGTGAGGTGTGCTATCTATTTTTCGTTTCGATCGGATTTGAAGTTTTTAAGAAATTTACGTTTAAAGACCCGTAATTTCCCATAGAAAATAATGGCCCATTGGAAATAATGGCCGCACTCTAAATGCTAACAGCCGATCACAGCACATATGCAAATAGCTGAAATATAGCAGCCAATAGAAATTCTAAGGTCTTGTCAGGCAATGTATCACAATATCCACACAGTCACATGTCCACTATTGGCCAATAGAAGATGTAGAAGATGGAGGGTCCTTAACGATTTTGTCTCACTGACATGAGTAAGATTGTCATGGTAACTGAGCAATCATCCTTACCATTATAAGTACCCAAGTCGCTCTTAAAGGGACCCATGTCACTCTTAAAGGTACAGGACCCATGTCGCTCTTAAAGGGACACAAGCCGCTCTTGAAGGGACCCAGGTCGCTGTTAAAGGGTCCCAGGTCGCTGTTAAAGGGACCTATGTCGCTCTTAAAGGGACCCAGGCCACTCTTAAAGGGACCCATGTCGCTTTTAAAGGGACGGGACCCAAGCCGCTCGTAAAAAAACCAAGCCAATCTTAAAGGGACCCAGGTCACTCTTAAAGGGATCAAGGTCGCTCTTTAAGGGACCCAGATCGCTCTTAAAGGGACCCAGGTCGCTCTTAAAGGGACGAGACCCATGTCGCTCTTAAAGGGACGGGCCGTAACCCCGCTCTGAGCTGCCGCAATCCCGACTGCTTTCTGCAGCACGGGACCGCGGCTATTAGCGGGAGCGGTCCGATTGCTAAATGTGTTAAATGCAGCCCATCCCTGGTGTCTAGTGGTGGATCCCCCCCCCCCCCTGCGGTCACGGAGGGAGGATCTCTTCAGCTTACCGGGCCTCAGCGACGTAATATCGGCTCGGTATTCTATTGTATTGGCCTGCAATAGAGCATCAATCTCATAGATCGGTGCTGTGTTATACAGCTACACTGATCTCTATAAGAGATCAGTGTAGCTGTATTAGAAGTCCCCCAGGGGGACTTCAAATTAAAATGAAAGCGAAAAAAAAAAAAGTGTTTCCATTAATAAAAAAAAATCCCTCCCCTAATAAAAGTTTGAATCCCCCCCCCTTTTCCCATTTTATTAATAAAAATAAATAAATAAATAAACATGTTTGGTATGACCACGTGCGTAATTGCGCGAAATCATAATTTTTCACATTCCTGATTTCGCACGTTATACGGCCTAAGCGCAAAGACCCGCCAAAGTGCAAAAATTGCGCATTTTTGGTCACATCAAATCCAGAAATATTGTAATGAAAAGCGATCAAAATGTTGCATATACGCAATCAATGTACCGAAAGAAAGAACACATCATGGCGCCAAAAATGACACCTCAATCAGCCCCATAGACCAAAGGATAAAAGCGTTATAAGCCTGGGAAACAGAGCAATTTTAGGGAACGTTTTTTTTGCTGTAGAAGGTTTTATTTTTTTAAAAGCCATCAAATAATATAAAAGTTATGCAAGTTGCATATCGTTTTAATCGTACCGACGTGAGGAACATATATTACATGTCAGTTTTTCCATATTACAAACAGCGTAAAAATGAAAATCACCCAAATAAAAAGAATTGCGTTTATTTTTCAATTTCACCGCGCACATAATTTTTTCTAGTTTCGCAGCATATTTTATTCAAAAATTAAGTCTGCCATTGCAAAGTACAATTAGTGACGCAAAAAATAAGGGCTCATGTGGGTTTGTAGGTGAAAAAAATGCAAGTGTTATGGCCTTTTAAACACAAGGAGGAAAAAACAAAAACTCTGTCCTTAAGAGGTTAAAGTGACCCAAGTCGCTCTTAAAGTGAACCAAGACGCTCTTAAGAGTGAAATGGGTCCCTTTAAGAACGACTTGGGTCCCTTTAAGAGCGTTTAACACCTAAAGGGACCCAGGTCGCTCTTAAAGGGACCCAAGTCGCCCTTAAAGGGTCCCAAGTCGCTCTTAAAGTGATGGGACCCAAGTCGCTCTTAAAGGGACGGCACCCAGGGTTAAAGTTTCTCTCTTTTCAAGCACTATATATTTTCCTGGAAATGCAAATCTAGTTGTTCGATGTAATTCCACATTCATTTGCTGTAATTCCGTATTTGTTTACTAATTGTTCACAGTACAGTAATTCCAAATCGTTCCTTCTTTTCCTGGGATCAGATGGAGTAAACAATCACAGTAATGATCGTTTTAATGATCGTAACTAACGACTATCGTTCTGTGTAATATAGTGAACGATTTCAGGTTAACGATAAACAATCTTGTTTGCAATCACTTATCGTTAATCGCTAATCATTAAAAATTGCTTTATCTTATAGGACCCATAGGCTAGGTTCACACTATGACAGCCATTTTTATTTATATTTAAAAAAAAAAAACACAGCCATCATTTTTACATAGTGTGAACCTAGCCATAGAGACTAACACATGGTCTGGCTAACTGGTCCTCCATTGTAAACCAGAACTAAATTTGATTGGGGTCTAGGAGTTATTAGATGGGACACACATTTATGACCTAGTATGACTGAGTGATGTGATATACTGTATGTTACAACAACTACATGTGCAAAGGATAGTTTTATGGTTGAGTTGTAACAAATCCAAGGTGGCTAGGCCCTTGAGCCCTTAGCATTCTTGAAATTATAAGACAGTAGGGAAATATATTTTTTACCAAATTAGATTTTAAGCAATATTGTCATTTATTGTGTGAAAAAATAAGTTAAGGCTATGTTCACACTACTTAAAACTACGGCCGTAGTTCTCACTGCACTTAAGTACCGGGGTCACGGAACTGCCGGTTGTTCACAGTGTGAACAAAAATCCTGAAATTAAATATGTATTTTAATCTGCCTTTGTGCAGCATGTTTTTTAATATATGGCATGTTCTAGTTAAGTTTAGTGACCCAGCAAATATTCCATGAGCAGAAGGTTATGGAAACTGTTTAGAGAGCAGGAAATTGTCATTTTGACAGGAGTTCCTGCTCTTGTACAGAAAGCAGCCATGCATTATGTGTCGCTGCTTACTTTATGTGACAATGGAGTGAGTGTGAATCCCAGTCAAATCTGAAACAAAGTCAATGGATCATATCAAGCGAAACCTTCTAAAACAAACCTTGCATGGTTTTCTCAACTGTACTTGGGACCAGTGGAGGCAGTGATACCATTATATCTGCATTGCTCATTTGTACAGAGAAATCAGGATGGTAGACGATAGCCGGGTATGCAGTATATAGCCACTTGAGCTCCTGTATGGCTGCTATTCTATAATGCCATAAAAATTACAGTACTTGTCAGGAACCGGGCGGCAGGGACAAGACAGTGAGCCCTGACGCTGAACCCACCAACTTTTCCTACCTACTTGCCTCAAATGGCCCAATGCAGCCGCGGACAACCACGAAGACATTCCCTATACTAGTAAAGGTGCACACAGAACAAGACAGACAAACAAACACAATAAAGAATAGTAAACAGTCCGGGTCACAACAATCGGGCAGCAAAAGTACAAAGTCAGAATCCAATAGGCATAGTCAAAGTACATGCAATATGGTCCGGGGCAGGTGGCAAGCAAGGTCGATCAAAGATACAGGGCAAAGATCAGGAGATGCAAATAACAGAAGACACAAGCAGGCAGAGACAAAGTCAATAACAAGCAATGAGAACACAGACTGGGGTTAGTTATATAGGAGCCCAGGGTTCTGATCCAGAAAGTAATTGGACCATCCCGCTGATCTCCAAGCACAGACACCTGACAACAAAACAAATCCACTGGCAGGAAGACCTGTCAGTCACAGCAGAACCAAAACCCAGATTAACCCTGACATGGCGAGACAGAACTCAGCAGGTGAAATCGGGTGTGTCCACCAAAGTGAGCAGATAAACCAGTGTTCAGACACTGCAAAACAAAACACAGAAACAGAATACAAGAAAATCAGCCCCTTCTCGGCCGCACAGCACGAGCCGAGGGGCACATCACGCTCCGCAAAGGTACAATCCTGACAGTACTCTAGAATAATGGAGCAGTGATTTCCTATGGCCATCATACTCATTTGCATCGGTAGCGGGAAAGGCAAGAGCCAGTATGTATGTGGGGCCCTGTCAAGGGGTGGGGTGGGTTCAGGGGGGGCTGCCCGAGGTGAAAGGTTCCCTTTAAGGATGGCAGTAAAACAGTTACTATCGTCTGAAGCTCTTAATAGAGACATTACATATATCTATGCTGGTTTAAAATAAATACATAAGCGGCGCCCAATGCCGCAGTTCATCCGGGTAAACTTTGTAATAAATAAGATTTTATAATTGGAAGATATTACAGTTCTTTTTCTGCTATTTTAATTAAAAGTGTAATCCAAGTTATTCCGCAACGTCCTGCCATTACCAGGATTCATTGACTTATTTCTTTTCTATGCTTTTAGACATAGCCCCATTATTAAATCCTATAAAGGTCACTCAATTATTATCCACTTGCCAGCAATGTGCACCGTCCAGGATGGCGCAGCGCCCGTCTCCTGTATCCTGTGTTATAGCACGCTCTGTTATAATTATCCCACCATCCCCAGACATCGCTGTTTAACTGCTGTGATTGTAGGATCCAATAAACTCATATCCAAAGCGGTCATCTGTCTAAGAAATATATTTCACTGATAGCGGCGAACAAGGAAGATTTCTCATTCAGATGACCCAGGCATCCAATTTATTCTGCATCAAGACCTCTGTTATTAAATCTGAATTTTCTCAGTACTTCACCCAAACTGTATTTAGCTAATATATCAATATGTGCCTGCAGAATAACAAGATGTTAGTTTGAAGCACTGTGCAAAGGTGACATAAGTGTGTAACCCATAACAACAGAGGGTCTTATGCATTCACTTCAATGGGTCGGGCTCTGAAGGCTGATTTTAAGCAGCTCCTTTTTGTGCATGTATTTATTAGTTCCTATTCATACATTGCATTAGCCTATGTGCTGTTGTGCCACATCCGTGAAACAGAGAGTGTCCTGGAAAACATTGATACAGCCTATGGCCACGTCCACATAATGAATTTTTTTTAATTGAACAACGGCAGTGCAGGTTTGCAACAACAACGGTTGTTTAATCACAGCACTCAATCGCATTAACCCTTATGGAATCACGGCTGTAGCGTATGCACACTGTATACTTTCCGGCCGGGATTTCATGCGACCACACAGAAAACTGCTATGTAAATTTTGTGGGGCCACAATTCATTGAACAACGGCCGCACTAGATAGACTGTGCACACAATGTAAAGTACGGCTCCTATCTGTACTTTACATTGTGTGCTATGGCTAATTTGAGTTCAGGCACACCCTAATGTATCCACATTCCAATTAAGTTGAAGTGATGTTCACATCTCAGACAGCTGTGTCACAAAACGCCAGCTGTTTTGCCATGTGTGAACATGGCCTATGGCTGTATCCATGTTTTCCAGGCAACCTTAGGGCTGCATTCAACTTTTTTTTAGCCAGCGGTCATCAAATCTAAAAACAGTGCCGCATCTGTGCATGGCTTAATTCACAGTTTAAAGCGGTACTTCCATTTTTTTCCTGACACCGGAGAGTAGGTGGCTGAGGGAAACGACGTCCACTCACCTCCCCGGTTACAGCGGCGGGTCCCGCATCGCGGCGCTCCTGTCCCAGGTTCCCGGCCTCTTCCTGGTGTCTGACGCGGGCTTGAGACATGACGTCTCAGGTCCGCTCAGCCAGTCAGTGACGGAGGCGGGATCCGTTTCAAATCCGCTCAGATCCCGCCTCTGTCACCTGAGACGTATGATCTCGGGCCCGCGTCAGACACCAGGAAGCGGCCGGGAACCGGGGACCGGAGCTCCGCTATGCGGGACCCGCCGCTGGAACCGGGGAGGTGAGTGGACGTCGTTTCCCTCAGCCACCTCCTCCCCGGTGTCAGGAAAAAAAATGCCCCCCGCCGTAGTACCCCTTTAAGGCTGGGTTCACACGCTGTAAGCCACGGGCCATTCCGTAACCCGACCGTGTCACAGAACGGCCAGTGTCATTGAAAATCATCCTGCACTCTCCGCTGTATGAGCTGTCAGAGTTGTGCGACCACTATTCAATGAATCACAGCCGTTGTTGCAAAGCTGTATGCTGGTTCACTTTGCTGGTCACGTTGCCCTTTTTACTAGAACCTTTAAAGTGGAACTCCAGGTAGAGGTTAAAAAAAAATGAAACTTCTGCAGAAGCATAAAGCATTACTTACCTGTCTATCCCATTTTTTTAAACTACCAAAAATCCATTTGTTTTGGGGGGTTTTGTTCTGTTTTGTGTTTCTGAACTTCCTGGTTTATCAGTTGTACATAGTACTACAGGCAGGGCCGTCTTTCCATTGGGCAGGGTAGGCGGCTGCCCGGGGGCCTATGACTCATGGGGGGCCCCAGTGGCAGCCGCCTACCCTGCAGAAAGGAAGGGAAGCTGATGAGCCACGCTGTGCCCCCCCTCTCCCCAGTACATTACAGGGCCGCACTACGCTGCGCACTGCCCCAGCGCTCTCCTCTCCTCACAGAAATAAGCTGCAGGGCCGGTCTGTGATGTGGGCGGCTGAAGCTCCCCCTCCATTAAGCCCCGCCCCCTGTGGACTGGTCCCATGTTCCGCCTGGCCTGGGACTTCCTGCCCCCAGCAGGCCTTGGGATGGTTATCTGTGGGGCCTCACAGCAGCTGCAGCCTGTGCTGCCATAGCAGGAGACCAGCAGTGTGGAGAGCAGGAGGCTACAGGCTGCTAACCTCCAGCTACAGGGCTTCCTGACCATCCCCCTCCTGTCCTGTGATCCACTGCAGGAAATGTCAGGTACCTGGGGCTGTAGATAGCAGGGAGGTCGGGACAGAGAGGAGGGGGGAGTCTGCAGAGCTGGGCTGAGAGAAGAACACACACACACACACCTACCCCTGTTCCCCCTCTCCCCCAGGCTGCTTTGCCCCTGTCCACCTGTAGCTGATCTGTACCTCCCAAGCTGCAATGTGCACCCCCTCCCCCCCAGACTGCTGTGTTCTCCCCTTCAGGCTGCTGTACCCCCATACACTTGAGGCCCCCCCCCCCCAGACTGCATGTATGGCCAAGGTTTGCACTATGTAAAAACAAGCCTAACATGTGTAAAGATTATTTATATATATATATATATATATATATATATATATATATATATATATATATGTGTGTGTGTGTGTAAAGATTATTTATTTATATATATATATATATATATATATATATATATATATATATATATATATATCGTTACACATGTTAGGCTTGGTTCCTATTTGTGGTTTTGTTTTGTTTTTTCTGCTCCCGAGCATTGAAGGAGAGGAATGAACCCCCCCCCCCCCCCCCCCCACCACACACAGATGCTGCAAAACTGCTCCAGACAGAAGGATACACACATACAGAACAATATGCATCCATACAGAACGATGCACACCTATACAGAACCATACAGTACAATATACACTCATACAATACAATATACACCCATACAGAGCCATACAGTACAATATACACCCATACAGAACCATACAGTACAATATACACCCATACAGTACAATATACACCCATACAGAACCATACAGTACAATACACACCCATACAGAACCATACAGTACAATATACAGTACACCCATACAGAACCATACAGTACAATATACACCCATACAGAGCCATAGAGAACAGTATACATCCATACAGAACCATACAGTACAATATACACCCATACAGAACCATACAGTACAATACACACCCATACAGAACCATACAGTACAATATACACCCAAACAGAACAATATACGCCCATACAGAACTATACAGTACAATATACACCCATACAGAAACTATACAGTACAATATACACCCACATGGGGCTGCACAGCACAAGGTTGGGGGTAGGCGGGATGCGGGGACTTGATCTTGGGTCGGGGGGCCCAGTTCACAGCTATGCCCAGGGGCCCATCGTTTTGTTAAGACCGGCCCTGACTACAGGTTCCAGAAAGCAATGCTTTTCCTCAGGCTGTTAATCACAGTCCTCCACCCTGCCAATTTCCCGCACAAAGCTGTTGCAGAACATCTAGGCTGTGTTCACAAATTGCAGTTTCATTGTGTTACTGAATTATTTGCAGTAATTTATGATTTCATTGTGGTCCCACCCAAACAGCACGCTGTATTCTCTACCTGTAACACCACACAGCAGGCTGTATTCTCTACCTGTAACACCACACAGCACGCTGTATTCTCTACCTGTAACACCACACAGCACGCTGTATTCTCTACCTGTAACACCACACAGCACGCTGTATTCTCTACCTGTAACACCACACAGCACGCTGTATTCTCTACCTGTAACACCACACAGCACTGTATTCTCTACCTGTAACACCACACAGCACACTGTATTCTCTACCTGTAACACCACACAGCACGCTGTATTCTCTACCTGTAACACCACACAGCACACTGTATTCTCTACCTGTAACACCACACAGCACACTGTATTCTCTACCTGTAACACCCACACAGCACGCTGTATTCTCTACCTGTAACACCACACAGCACACTGTATTCTCTACCTGTAACGCTGATATTGGAATAAAGTAAAGAACTTTTTTAAATTTTTTTCTTTTCATTTTCACGCACATATTATCAAGCATCTGTTATCTTTGTAGTTGAGCCCCACAATAAGACTCAGATCCTTTTGCCATTTAGCATCATTTTTGTGAATACGCCGCAGTAGAAGACAATGTGGATTGGCACAGAGGCCATTTTTTTTCACTTCCTGGATTTCTATCAGCTACCAGTGTGGCAGAACTGCATAGATATGGTAATACATTGTATAGACACATATATATTTAACTTTTAATGTAGTTTTAATAGACAACAAGTTTTCTTATCCGGAGTTCCCCTTTACTTTACCATATGACAAATTACGAAGCCAGAAAAAAAAATTGAAGGGCAAAATTGGAAAAAAAAACTGTTGGGGAGCACCAGACTACAGACAGCCTCTCTAACCCCCAATTTCTAGGTATATTCCCTGGTCCAACAAGGATGTGCGATAACCTGCTTCTCTCTATTCCCATTTATTAGACACCACTTCATTTCCCAGTGACTCACTGCACATTCTGCAAGAACATCCCAGATCTATATTTGTCAGTACACATCACCTGAAGCTATACCATTCAGTGTAACATGGATATTTTTAGCCTGCCTTTTAGATTATGCAAACAGACTTGTGCACGGTGCAGGGGATTTGGGTTAACGGGATTTATATGACTGACACAGCAGGTGTGATAATTGTGTCTGTTTGCATGGAGAACAATGCTGAGAATGTTTGCATTTACTAATCTATGCATTGGGCCTTTAATGATATTAGAAGACATCATAGGAACAATAGAGGGCCGCTCAGAGAAATCATTAGCTGCGTTCAAAAGACAAGTTAGCAGCAAAAAGAGCATACTGTCAGAATGCTGCCCACTGGCAGGCGGTAAAGGGCTTTCATCCTATGTGACGCCTGTTTAGGTTGCAGCTCAGCCATAAGCGATGGTTTCAGCACCAGGGAGATTTTTTTTTTTTTTTTTTTTAAATACAAGTAGAATGTCCAACTAAAGTCTATGCTGTTCATGTCAAATAGCAAAACTGCATTACAAAGTATAGAATATCACAAACGCAAAATATTTATTGAACCCATTAGAGGATTTGCAAAAGAAAATGCACTTTGTGCTGAGTTCACAAAGCTGATGGAGCTTGCCGCAAAGTAGGTGTGGCCTCATTTGAGGGGGTGTGGCATTAGAATAGATGAAGAGGTGAAGCTGCACCAGAAGAGGTGAAGCTGCACCAGTAATACGAGGAGTATGAAAACACCTAAACGTTGCACATGTAAGTATAAAACCTGATAGATTCTTCCCTAGATTCTTAACTGTGCGTATACACATACATATAATATTATATATATATATATATATATATACACACACACAGACACACACACATCATAGTAGTTAAAGGAAGAACAAAAGGTAAACTGTCCATACAGTGATGTATGCCCAAGGCTCAGCAATGAGTTTGGGGGGTTAAGGTTACCCTTTGGGTCCGTTCCTACAGAAGAGCTACTATAGAACGAAATGCGGTTTAAATTATTGCTGGCTATAACAGAAATAGTAAGTAAGTTAGTAAGTAATATATACACTACCATTCAAAAGTTTGGGGTCACATTGAAATGTCCTTATTTTTGAAGGCAAATCACTGTACTTTTCAATGAAGATAACTTTAAACTAGTCCTACTTTAAACAAATACACTCTATACATTGCTAATGTGGTAAATGACTATTCTAGCTGCAAATGTCTGGTTTTGGTGCAATATCTACATAGGTGTTTAGAGGCCCATTTACAGCAACTATCACTCCAGTGTTCTAATGGTACAATGTGTTTGCTCATTGGCTCAGAAGGCTAATTGATGATTAGAAAAACCCTTGTGCAATCATATTCACACATTTGAAAACGTCTAGCTCGTTACAGAAGCTACAAAACTGACCTTCCTTTGAGCAGATTGTGTTTCTGGAGCATCACATTTGAGGGGTCAATTAAATGCTCAAAATGGCCAGAAAAAGAGAACTTTCATCTGAAACTCGACAGTCTATTCTTGTTCTTAGAAATGAAGGCTATTCCATGCGAGAAATTGGCTAAGAAATTGAAGATTTCCCTACAACAGTGTGTACTGCTCCCTTCAGAGGACAGCACAAACAGGCTCTAACCAGAGTAGAAAAAGAAGTGGGAGCCTGTGTTGCACAACTAAGCAAGAAGATAAGCACATTAGAGTCTCTCGTTTCAGAAACAGACGCATCACAGGTCCCCAACTGGCATCTTCATTAAATAGTACCCACAAAACACCAGTGTCAACATCTACAGTGAAGAGGCGGCTGCGGAATTTTGGGCTTCAGGGCAGAGTGACAAAGAAAAAGCCATATCTGAGACTGGCCAATAAAGGAAAAAGATTAAGATGGGCAAAAGAACACAGACATTGGACAGAGGAAGACTGGAAAAAAGGGTTGTGGACGGATGAATCCAAGTTTAAGGTGTTTGGATGACAAAAAAGAACGTTTGTGAGACGCAGAACAAATGAAAAGATGCTGGAAGAATGCCTGACGCCATCTGTTAAGCATGGTGGAGGTAATGTGATGGTCTGGGGTTGCTTTGGTGCTGTAAGGTGGGGAGATTTGTACAGGGTAAAAGAGATTCTGAATAAGGAATATCACTCAATTTGCAACGCCATGCCATACCCAGTGGACAGCGCTGGATTGGAGCCAATTTCATCCTACAACAGGACAATGACCCTAAACACACCTCCAAATTGTGCAAGAACTATTTACAGCAGAAGCAGCAGCTGGTATTCTATCGGTAATGGAGTGGCCAGCGCAGTCACCAGATCTGAACCCCATTGAGCTGTTGTGGGAGCAGCTTGACCGTATGGTACGCCAGAAGTGCCCATCCAACCAATCCAACTTGTGGGAGCTGCTTCTAGAAGCGTGGGGTGCAATTTCTCCAGCTTACCTCAACAGATTAATAGCTAGAATGCCAAAGGTGTGCAATGCTGGAATTGCTGCAAAAGGAGGATTCTTTGACTAAAGCAAATTTTGATGTAAAAACAATGTTATTTCAAATACAAATCATTATTTCTAACCTTGTCAATGTCTTGACTCTATTTTCTATTTATTTCACAACAAATGGTGGTGAATTAGTGTGACTTTTCATGGAAAACACAAAATTGTTTGGGTGACCCCAAACTTTTGAACGGTAGTGTATATGTTTGAAGTTGTAATGTGGCTTAGGAATATCTTGTATCTTAGCTTTAAATGTATGTACTGTCATTTTGCTTGTCACACCATTAAATATTGCTAAACAGCACACAATAAAGTAAAGTGAAATCCCAAGACTTCAAACTGCTTTGTGTTTACCCACATGAGGTAAAAGGTTTTGGTCACATGACCTTCCAACAGGAAGCTTCAGCTTGATGTGTGCTTAAAGGGAGGAGTCTTCCATGTTCAAACTCTTTCTGGATGAGAACCAATACCTGCAAAGCTAATTCCAACCCTTTAGTTAGCCCTGGCTTGACCAGGGAAGTGAGACCACCTACCCATGTCTCCCCGTTTTTATGCCCCACAATAAGCCTTAGGCATAGACATAGAACATCCTATTCAAATTGCTAACGTCACCTAAGACAGATCTAGGTCCCATACACTTTGAGGCACACAACGTATAGAGACCAGGCCGTTCCGTGACCCGGCCGGGTCACGGAACGGCCGGTCTCTACACGTATCATCCCATCATACCGGCCAGATAATCTTTTGGCTGCAGAGTTCTGATGTGGGGGCATCAGCGCGCCCGCATCAGAACCTCCCATAGCACACAGTGAAACGAGCGTCCGGAGCCGCTCGCTTCTCTGTGTGAACTGACAGGGATTCCTACCTACATGTCAGTTATTTGCGGCCCCAATGCAGGATCCCGGCCGGAGCGCATACGATGTGTATACCCTCCGGCCAGGATCCCATAGAACAATAGGTATTACATTACATTACATTTTTTAAAGTGGCAATGCTGGGTAGTAACAATATTATTATATGTATATGTAATGTATGTATGTATGTATATATCATCCTATAGCAGCAGTTTTACTACTGTCTCTTGATGACTTCTCCAGCTGTACCATCTGGCAGTCTAGTTCCGCCAGGTGGAAGACATTTTATGATACAGATTTTATAATCTACATTTTAGGGTGTTATATAGTACATGATAGCCTGTAACTGTAAAAAAAAAAAAAAAACTATGTTCCCATGACGTTTTTTCTGCCCCTTTAAAAAAAATCATGCCCATAATTTTGAGGTCAGAATGACATCCGTCACTTTGCCCACCTGTAAGTGCAATGACAGCTGTTGGTACATTATTCTAGTGTAGGTGGACTGATTGCCTTTTGAGTTTGTCTTTAATTAAAAAGTCCATTAAATTTAAAGGGGTTATCCAGCGCTACAAAAACATGGACACTTTCTTCCAGATACAGCCCCACTCTTGTCTCCAGCTTGGGCGAGGTTTTGTTGCTCACGTTCCATTGAAATGAATGGAGCTTAATTGCAAACCACACCTGAACTGGAGACTAGAGTCGTGTTGTCTCTGAAAGAAAGAGTTTTTTGTAGCACTGGATAACCCCTTTAATAGTAAAGATGGTGAAAGGACGGTGAAAAAAAAAAAAACTGTGTGAACAACTAAAAAATAACGTCCTAAAATAATTGTCATGATCATTATTTTCATGTCTACGCAGACAACGTCCATAAATTAATACACTGTGTGCATTGGGCGGCTGTCATTCATTGACTCCAATGCATTTAATTTAGGTTAATTAAAATGCGGCAATAATTGACGTCTTTATTTTTTTTTTGATAAGTGTGAACATAGCCATAATGTGTATATAATATGTATTGCTTAATAAAGAGGCTTGGCCGTGGTCACTTTTACACAAAAGCAGAGGAACAAACTCTACATGGAAAAACACAGAGACGTGTTTCATCATACAGAATGTATAGCTGGGATTTTTTTGCTCTACTATTTCTCCTGGGCTCGCCTGGTTTTAGTGGCGAGTGGCCAGATGTTTAGAAGAAAACATTATTCAGTATAAAATAGGTTGTTCTCCCTGTGACCAGTTTTTAAAATGGCAGTACAGTTATTCTCATAGTATACTGCGGAGACAAAATATTTTGAGAATAGTCCAGGAGCAAGAAGAAATGGGAAGATTTTAGCTCCAGAGCTTCCAGTGAATGATTGTTACATGCTGCTGCCTGTGGCTCCTCCACCATACACTGTGATTTACTTTCATATACACTGTGTAATACAGTGCGCCCGGTCTACACAAACACTTCACAATGATAAAGTACTCGGAAATGTACTTCCAGCAACAAACTAACAAAGATAATTCTGTCTGTGAATTCTGAGAAGCTTGAAGGGTTTATTCATCTCCTAAAGATGGCTTCCTGGCTCCTTCTGGCCTGTTTGTGGCAGTCAGGAAACAGAGAATGACCAAAGTGCGGGGAGATATACAATGTGCATAACTTCCCGTTGTCTTTAATGGGAGTGCCGCACACAGCTACTCTGTACATAACTCCAGCAGTTTTTATAAACAGTGTAGCTCATGGAGTTTCAGTGTTTGTGCAACTCCCACTCTCCACAAGGAAATTTGTGGAGCTACCACAATTCATCTGTTTCTGCACTTCCAACCACCTCCGGGGACCACAAAATAAGCCGGAGGGCAGGGGCGTAGCTACAATTCATGGGGCCCCATAGCAAAAAAACTGTATGGCCCCCCCTCCCCTACACACTAATATATATATATATATATATATATATATATATATATATACTCGGTGATGTGGCCAAAAAAAAATTCTTTTGTGGCCAGAGGCAGAATCCTATGGTTATATACATAGGTTGCAGGAGCAGACTACTTTTTTCTTAAGGCTGGGTTCACACTATGTATATTTGAGGCTGTATTTGTGAGGCTGTATAGCAACCAAAACCAGGAGTGGATTGAAAACACAGAAAGGCTCTGTTCACATAATGTTGTAATTGAGTGGATGGCCATCATTTAATGGCAAATATTTGCTGTTATTTTAAAACAACGGCTGTTATATTAAAATAATGGCCGTTATTTACTGTTATATGGCGGCCATCCACTCAATTTCAACATTGTGTGAACAGATCCTTTCTGTGTTTTCAATCACTCCTGGTTTTGGTTGCTATGAGGACCTGACATGAGGACCAAATACAGCCTCAAATATACATAGTGTGAACCCAGCCTAAATATGCAAAAGAAGGGTGTCTCAGTTACGAGTCTCAAAACACGGGAATAGCCAGATATCCTCCAGGGGAAGCCTATTGCCAAGGGGTCCTCCCAGTGGGGAGATCACCAAACCACCCTGATACGTAGCCCCTTAAGTCCCACTCGGTTGCGAGTATTGGAACATAAATAGGGAAATACCAGGGTGGCCCCTTATACGTCAAAGTCTAACTCTGTGGCGAGTATTGCGACATGACAAGGGTTACCAAGGCAGGCATCCATACACAGACGATCGTTTCGGGGTAGTTGCCCCTTGTCAGTGTGGAGTAGGATTCTGGCTAACAGGGGCAATGAAAAATAGACCAACAAAACACAGCAATCGCTGAGCTCAGGGAGACCAGCGACAAAAAAATCAGATGGAGTACTCACTGAAGAGTCTCCACTGATTCATTGCCGCCTATAAATTTAAATATGCAAAAGAAGGGTCAGTGGAGTCTCAGTTACGAGTCTCAAAACACGGGAATAGCCAGATATCCATCCAGGGGAGGGAAGCCTATTGCCAAGGGGGTGCCTCCCAGTGGGAGATCACCAAAACCACCCTGATAGTCCCACCTCAGTTGCGAGTATTGGAACATAAATAGGAAATACCAGGGTGGCCCCTAATAAGTCAAAGTCTAACTCTGTGGGGAGTATTGCGACATGACAAGGGTTTACCAAGGCAGGCATCCATCAACAGACGATCGTGTCGGGGTAGTTTGCCCCTCGTCAGTGTGGAGTAGGATTCTGGCTAACTGTAGTGTGTAAGTGACCAGTGTTCTCTTACATGCTGCAACACAAAAAAAAGGTTAATACAGAAAACAATTAGCTCTGATAACCCCTGACCTCTGCAGGAACTCAGAGAACAGATGTCAGAGGTTATCATAGTAGTCAGGCAGAGAGCTAATATATTAATCCTTTTTTTGTTTTGCAGCATGTTAGAGATCACTGAGTCACTTACACACTGCAGTAAATAAGGGGTTAAGCAAAAGGACACAGGAGGCTGTTATCTTCCCCTGGGCCCCATAGCAACCGCCTTCCCTCCCTCTATGGTAGCTACGCCACTGCCGGAGGGGGTGGGAAGCCATCTTTAGGTGATGGGATATTCACTTTATAGACAATATGATAATTAGGCATATAATGCACTGGGGGTGCATTGGCCTGCATCCTCAATATGAATTTTAAAGGGTTTGTTTGGTCTAAATTCATAACCAGTGATGTTGCCAGGGCTGTGGGGAACAGTGCATTATACTTACCTGTTGTGCTCCACCGCAGCTGGTGGTTCATGAGCCACCTGCTCTCCGCCTCAGCTTTTGTCAACATCTATTGATGGGCGGCTCACACCAAAAATGGAAACTCCACATAGACTCTAAACTGTATATGGTCATTTCCTGTGAGAATCAGTTGCACATCAGTAGATGTCAAAACGCTGACAGCAGCGGAGGGCAGGCAGCCCAGGACAGGTAAGTATATAGCACTGTCATGTCACCTGCAGCTCTGGCAACATCGATGACTATGAATTTATGCCAGACAACCCCTGTAAGGCAGTGTTCTGCAGTGATGTCACTCCATTTGCACATCACTCCTGGATGAAGTTCCCATGCCCCCTAACATGTCACTTCTTTGTCACTTCAGTGGAGGAGCATGCGCTCTCCCATAGACGGGCTAGGCAACTGAGAGGTGGGATTCCGCAGCGAAAGTTCCACCACTGAATTCCGCCTAATTTACTCGGTGTGAACATACCCTCAGTGTTAAAGGACAAGTCCGGCGAAAATTATTTTTTTATATGTTATTACTTATGGAAAGTTATACAATTTTTCTAATGTACATTAATTATGGGAAATGCTCATATACTGCTATTTCCCTTAATTTAGTGTATCAGGAAGTGTTAGAATATCTCTGAAGCAGTGACGTCACGACCAACGGTGTAATTCCTATGAGTGTCCAGCAGGGGGCGCTCTATATATAAAGTCAATGAGTACCATTGACTTCTATATATAGTGCGCCCCTGCTGGACACTCCATAGGAATTCAGTGTATGTAATGTAATGTAATCTAATGCACTGTACTGTTGTGACTTTATGATACCATTTATGGAATACTTTGGGAGCAAGTGTCCTTGCTCCCAAAGTATCCCATAAATGTTTATTCAATGAATACATTTGCAGGGCACCGAGCAGGGAGGGAGAGAGGTGCCATCTACCTCCCCCCCTGCTCTGTGCTGGGAACATATACAAAGTATACTCCCCCATTATCTGCAGATAATGGGGGAGTAGTACCTTTTTGCTATCCCTATCCCCGCCCAGCGCCGCCGCCGCTCACACAGGGGCTGCTATTCATGACCCCCGCCGCTCCCCCTCCTCCTCCCGGCATCAAACTTACGATCGCGCTGCTGATTCCCCGCACGTCCGCTGCCGCACCTAACAACCCGCCTGCTCGCTCGCACCGCCTCGTTCCTGGGCCGCCGCTCTCTGCTCATGCCGGCCGCGTCAGCCCCCCCCACCCCGGCCGGGGACACCAGGAAGCGCCGTGCTCCCGGCCGGGGTGGGGGTGGGCTGACGCGGCCGGCATGAGCAGAGAGCGGCGGCCAGGAACGGGGCGGGCGAGCGAGCGGGCGGGTAGTTAGGAGCGGCGCGGAATCAGCGGCGCGATGAATAGCAGCCCCTGTGTGAGCGGCGGCGGCGCGGGCGGTGATAGGGATAGCACAGGTACTACTCCCCCCATTATCTGCAGATAATGGGGGAGTAGTACTTTGTATATGTTCCCAGCACCGAGCAAGGAGGGGGGAGGTAGATGGCACCTCTCTCCCTCCCTGCTCGGTGCCCTGCAAATGTATTCATTGAATACATTTATGGGATACTTTGGGGAGCAAGGACACTTGCTCCCCAAAGTATTCCATAAATGTATTCATAAAGTCACAACAGTACAGTACAGTGCATTACATTACATTACATACACTGTAATTCCTATGGAGTGTCCAGCAGGGGCGCACTATATATAGAAGTTAATGGTACTCATTGACTTCTATATATAGAGGGCCCCCTGCTGGACACTCCATAGGAATTACACCGTTGGTCGTGACGTCACTGCTTCAGAGATAATTCTAACACTTCCTGATACACTAAATTAAGGGAAATAGCAGTATATGAGCATTTCCCATAATTAATGTACATTAGAAAATTGTATAACTTTCCATAAGTAATAACATATAAAAAAAAAATTTTCGCCGGACTTCTCCTTTAATTAACATTTTAATAATATACAGGATTTCAGAAAACTGGCACTGAGGATGAAGATAACAAAACTACCTTCTTACTTACTTACCTACCTACCTACTGGAAGACTTACCTACCCCCACCCAAAAGAGAGCACTATATACAGTTGAGAACATCAAGGGAGATCATATTATTGTTAGGGGAACTATAGATAATACAGTTGTGTAGGTGCATAAGGTGCCGGAAGTAAGGATCCTAAAATGTTTATCCAACAGATTCTGCAGAGATGAGACATAGTAACATAGATAATAAGGTTGAAAGAAGAGAGGGGTTCATCAGATTCAACCTAGAGAAAACCTACTGTGTTAATCCAGAAGGTGCATAAAAATCATTGTGGCATTCTGGACTGGTTGGAAGGAACAAAAAAAGGGAAGGACTCCAGTCACAGAAGACATCACCTGAAAGTCACTGGATATAACTGCACTGTAATCAAGCTGCAGAGGTTCTATATAACACTGCTGTCTACCCCTATATAATCACTATATGGTAGTGTTACAGGCCTGTGTATCATGGTTTCATCCAGGTTGAAAAAAAGACAAAAAAATGCATGTGTACCTATACAGTATATGGACATTTTTCCTGCATTTAGTAATAGAAAATACCTACACAAATACTATTTTTGGAAAGAAAAAATACCAGAGAAACTGCACCATGGATCAAAGGCATTTCTTTTTGTTGTTGTGGCTTTTCTTCAGCCTTAAAGGGGTACTCTGGAGTAAGAAAATATGTTTAGAGCAACTGGTGTCAGAATCTTACACATATTAGTAAATACGTTCTCCCCTTAGAAAATCTCTCCTGCTCTGGACAGTTCCTGACACAGACAGAGGTGGCAGCAGAGAGCACCGTGTCAGATTGGAAATAATACACCACTTACTGCAGGACATACAGCAGCTGATAAGTAAATGAAGACTTGAGATTTTTAAATAGAACTAACATACAAATTAGTGTAACTTTCTGGTTGATTTAAAAAAAAAAAATCTCCAAACCCCCCCCTTAAAATTTGTAAATCTGGGCCACTATCTTATAAATACATGAAGTACGAAAATAAACGCTATCGTTTTTTAAGACTTAGAAAACAAACGGTAGTGTGGAAAAGAGGTCTAAAGCACTTCTAGATGGGCTGCCTTGTTGTAAATAAGTAATAAATCCTCGCGTTGCTATTTAATTACAACCACTCACAAGTCACTGTCTGGAATTGCTTGTGTAAACACTATAATTCAGCATCCCCTCTAACTGCTTCGGCAAGCCATTCATGCATTCCAGGCTCTCTGCCTCCAAATGGCACACAACAATTTATTGTCAATTTACAAGAGTTACTAAATGAAAGCTGCTTTCTATTGTCGACAAAAAAATTGATTTTCTTTAGGATAACTTTGATAAATCTGCACCATAGTGATTTCCAGAATTTTTTCCCCCAAAGTCTGCCACTGCAGCTGTTGCTGATACCCCTCTGCCATCATTAAAGGTTTGAAGGTATTAGGATACTACTTTCCTATCATATGGGTGCCCATCCAGGAACGTTAATACCTGGTCTGCAGGCACAGGAGAAGCAGTCAATCATAGGCAGTTACACAGGGTACAGTCAGTAGACGCTTTTGCGGCATATATTTTGGCCTGAAAAAACAAAGGGCTTAGTCTCTCCCTGGTATTCTGTATTTGCACTTTATGTTTGGGCCCCTGCATACACACAGGGTCCTTCTTTTGTACAAAGCTACAATGAGATATGGATTGAGCCTGTTTATGATATTCCTTGATGATGTCACAACACTAGTGAAAGATAGTGAGATGTGTAGCTCGCATGACGCTAGTAATCGATTCCTGATGTGTGACTTAAGGCCCTATTACACTAAACGATGATTGGCCAATATCGTCCGTTACGGCCGATAATCGTCTGGTGTAATAGAAGACAACGATCAGCTAACATGAACTATGTCAGCTGATCGCTGCTGTCATTTGTCTTTCAACATGTTGAAAGACAAACGGCCAGGATAGCAACGATGTGCTGCCATCACTCCGTGTATCTACTATGGGCTGGCTGCCCGGACGATCTAGCGATCACCCGGGCAGCCCCCTTCCCGGCACCTCTCGGCCCACCGGCTCTCACACACTCACTGCCGAGGCATGTAATAGTGCCAGCAGCGAGTGGCGAACGAGGAGCAAACGCCGCTAACTGCCTTAGGCTATATTGAATTGTTTGCCCCATTATTGGATATCCTTGGAGACTCCAGGGTGCTATATTAGGCTGGGTTCACACAGCATTTTTGCAGTTTTTTTCATTCGTTTTATGCAAATATCGGGAGAAAAATCGATGCATTTGTGTGCATCCATTTTGATCGCTTTTTTTAATGACTTCCATAAAAAAACAGATCAGAACGCATCGGTATTTTTTTTGTGTACTTAAAAATTAGGTCGACAACATTTTAGTGTATACTTAAAAAAAACAAAAAAACATGCGTTTTGATTTTATTTTTATAGAAGTTAATGGAAAAACAAATGCACACGAATGCATCCATTTTTTTTGCATAAAATGGATTAAAAAGCAGATTGCAAAAATGCAGTGTGAAGACAGCCTTACCTGTGGGCAAACAGGATTTTCTCTAAGTGCAGTATATTAGTGCATTTGCAACATGTTCCTTTACTATACCCTGACACTCGACAATTGGTCATGCATTTGTATTGGTTGGGAACTGATTGGCAGCATAGATCTGGCCAAGATCTTCCCTTATTTTTGTGTTTTCCCTTTTCGGTGAAAGAATCACCATTTTGGTGTATTTTATTTAGATATATTAAAGGTTAAAGGACAAGTCCCATGAAAAACTTTTTCCCAGTAATTGAAGCACATTACAAAGTTATATAACTCTGTAATATGCTTCAATCACCTATCTGCTTCCCTTCCCTGTCTTTTCCCCCCTCCACCCCCCCACCAGGAAGTGTCCTGACTCACACAGACCTGATTACTGTCGTCACGGTCACCAGGCAGCTCCTTCTTGTGAGGATGAGTCATCAGCAGGAGGGCTGCTCTAGCTCCTGTTACACCAGCCTCCCCCTCCCCTCCTTGTCAGGTGACTCTGCTTGCTCAGCTTATCTTCTCTAGTGACATGACTCCTTCACTGAGTCCACGGGAGCATGAGAGAGGGTATGACGGGAGGGGGGAGCTGCCTATGTGCTGGAGTCAGTCTGAGGGAAGATAAGCAAGTGACATGTGACAAGTGATGGCTTGCAGTTGTTCAGCCAATGGGAGCTGAGCAAGCCTGTCACCTGACAAGGCAGGGGAGGGGGGGAGGCTAGTGTAACAGGAGAAGGAGCTGAGAGAAGAGCTTGGTGACGGTGACGACAGTAATTAGGTCTGTATGAGTCAGGACACTTCCTGGTGGGGGATGGAGGGGGGAAAAGACAGGGAAGGGAGGCAGATAGATGATTGAAGCACATTACAGAGTTATATAACTTTGTAATGTGCTTCAATTACTGGGAAAAAGTTTTTCATGGCACTTGTCCTTTAAGTTTTAAGCATATCCCAATTTTATAGGTTTGTACCTACGCTGGGAAGTGCTGGGATCTACTTCCTACTACCGACACAGAATATTTACTCCAGAAAAGATTTCCACAGCATTCTTCCCAGGAAATTTTACCTGCATTTATATTTCTTGCAAAAATTACCCTGAAACCAAATGTTAGGAGTAAGTCAATAAGTAAAGCGACTCTGTATCCACCAACCCACCCCACCAAACCAATGATACCATCTGTTTGATAAAAGTAAATCCTTACCTGTTGGATAGAGTAAAAAATGGTCTTTTACATGTGCAGCACTGTGTTATACTGACGTGGCCTAGAGTGTTTGTACCCCAGGTCTGCGACGCCTCTCTTTTTCTCCTCCACAACCTCCTCATCATTAGTAATGCCCCTGACAGGATTTCTGTCCCTGACAGGATCACCTGTCTAAACAGAGCATATGTGCTGTAGCAACACATGATGATGGCCTTTTAAATATAACTTACCCCCCCCCTAAACAGTACATGAGGAGGAGTACTGTATCATACAGGATCCCCCCCCCCCCCCCCCCCCATATACTACTCAGGGCCTGGTGCCCAGAAGTTCAAATCTAAACACAGCAGTAGACAAAAAACCTGTCTACTGTCCTTATCTTTATTCATCAACATTAGAATGGTACACTGTAACAAACCTTCAGCTGCAGGCAGAATTAGGTCTAGATGACTGTTAAACACTGAATGTCATGAATCATTATTTTCAAGATCCCTGCTTGCTGTCAGTGAACATAAAGAAACATAAAGAAAGCTTTAGCTTTGGCTGTCCAGGCATGTTGGGAATTGTAGCTTTGAAGCTTTAGAGCCGCAAATTGAGCACATTACC
>NW_027209173.1:0-32011 GCF_027789765.1 Dendropsophus ebraccatus
AACATACACACTCTTTGCAGATGTCACCCTCAGTGGGATTGAACCAAGGACCCCAGCGCTGCAAGTCTACTGTGCTAACCACTGAGCCACCGTGCTGACTCTACTGCAATGTCATTTGAATAGTGGCATGTGTAAAAAATGGCGATGCTATGCCATGAGAAGCAACAGCAGACCCAGCGCCCAAGGAAACAAAGTGTTGCGTCTGCTGAAGAGTTGGCAGTAAGCATTGCATGTTGACAACTGTACCGGGTGTAAGCCGGTAAGCCCCGCCCCCCGGCGCCGACACAATCCTATGCAATGCCCTGCGATGCATGTGACCAACTGTACCGGGCTTAATCCGCTAAGCTCCGCCCACCGGCGCTGACCCAATGCTATGCAATGCACTGCGATGCATGTTGCCGACTGTACCGGGCTAAAGCCGGTAAGCCCCGCCCCCCGGCGCAGACCCAATCCTATGCAGTGCACTGCGATGCATGTTCCCAACTGTACCGGGCTTAATTTGGTAAGCCCCGCCCCCCGGCGCTGACCCAATGCTATGCAATGCACTGCGATGCATGTTGCCGACTGTACCGGGCTAAAGCCGGTAAGCCCCGCCCCCCAGCGCAGACCCTATGCAGTGCACTGCGATGCATGTTCCCAACTGTACCGGGCTTAAGTCGGTAAGCCCCGCCCCCCGGCGCTGACCCAATGCTATGCAATGCACTCTGATGCATGTTGCCGACTGTACCGGGCTTAAGCCGGTAAGCCCCGCCCCCCGGCGCTGACCCAATGCTATGCAATGCACTGTGATGCATGTTGCCGACTGTACCGGGCTTAAGCCGGTAAGCCCCGCCCCCCGGCGCCGACCCAATGCTATGTAATGCACTGTAATGCATGATGCCGACTGAACCGGGCTTAAGCCAGTAAGCCCCGCCCCCCGGCGCCGACACAATCCTATGCAATGCCCTGCGATGCATGTGATCAACTGTACCGGGCTTTAAGCCGTTAAGCCCCGCCTCCATCGCGATAAGCCCCGCCCCCATAGCCGACCCAATGCTATGCAATTCCCTGCAATGCACTTTGAAGCCGGTAAGCCCCGCCCCCCGGCGCTGACCCAACGCTATGCAATGCACTAAGATGCATGTTCCCGACTGTACCGGGCTTAAGCTCCGCCCCCATCGCGGTAAGCCCCGCCCCCATAGCCGACCCAATGCTATGCAATTCACTCCAATGCACTTTGAATGGGGGCATATTTAAAAAAAAAAATGGCGGTGCTATGCATGAGAAGTAACAGCCGCGCCAGCTATAAAGGAAATGAGGTGATGCGTCTGCTGAAGAGGTGACAGTAAGCATTGCATGTTGCCAACTGTACCGGGAATAAGCCAGTAAGCCCCCCATGCAACTCACTTTTTTTTTTTTACATTTAATGTTTGTTTTTGGGAGGAAACCGGATTACCCAGACGAAACCCACGCAAACATGGAGAGAACATACACACTCTTCGCAGATGTCACCCTCAGTGGGATTTGAACCAAGGACCCCAGCGCTGCAAGTCTACTGTGCTAACCACTGAGCCACCGTGCTGACTCTACTGCAATGTCATTTGAATAGTGGCATGTGTAAAAAATGGCGATGCTATGCCATGAGAAGCAACAGCAGACCCAGCGCCCAAGGAAACGAAGTGTTGCGTCTGCTGAAGAGTTGGCAGTAAGCATTGCATGTTGACAACTGTACCGGGTGTAAGCCGGTAAGCCCCGCCCCCCCGGCGCCGACACAATCCTATGCAATGCCCTGCGATGCATGTGACCAACTGTACCGGGCTTAATCCGCTAAGCCCCGCCCACCGGCGCTGACCCAATGCTATGCAATGCACTGCGATGCATGTTGCCGACTGTACCGGGCTAAAGCCGGTAAGCCCCGCCCCCCGGCGCAGACCCAATCCTATGCAGTGCACTGCGATGCATGTTCCCAACTGTACCGGGCTTAAGTCGGTAAGCCCCGCCCCCCGGCGCTGACCCAATGCTATGCAATGCACTGTGATGCATGTTGCCGACTGTACCGGGCTTAAGCCGGTAAGCCCCGCCCCCCCGGCGCTGACCCAATGCTATGCAATGCACTGTGATGCATGTTGCCGACTGTACCGGGCTTAAGCCGGTAAGCCCCGCCCCCCCCCGGCGCCGACCCAATGCTATGTAATGCACTGCAATGCATGATGCCGACTGAACCGGGCTTAAGCCAGTAAGCCCCGCCCCCCGGCGCCGACACAATCCTATGCAATGCCCTGCGATGCATGTGACCAACTGTACCGGGCTTTAAGCCGG
Source organism: Dendropsophus ebraccatus (assembly GCF_027789765.1). Lineage (NCBI taxonomy): Eukaryota > Metazoa > Chordata > Amphibia > Anura > Hylidae > Dendropsophus > Dendropsophus ebraccatus. Next base: position 2,299 of record NW_027209173.1, read on the forward strand.
TAAGCCCCGCCTCCATCGCGGTAAGCCCCGCCCCCATAGCCGACCCAATGCTATGCAATTCACTGCAATGCACTTTGAAGCCGGTAAGCCCCGCCCCCCGGCGCTGACCCAACGCTATGCAATGCACTAAGATGCATGTTCCCGACTGTACCGGGCTTAAGCTCCGCCCCCATCGCGGTAAGCCCCGCCCCCATAGCCGACCCAATGCTATGCAATTCACTCCAATGCACTTTGAATGGGGGCATATTTAAAAAAAAAAAATGGCGGTGCTATGCATGAGAAGTAACAGCCGCGCCAGCTATAAAGGAAATGAGGTGATGCGTCTGCTGAAGAGGTGACAGTAAGCATTGCATGTTGCCAACTGTACCGGGAATAAGCCGGTAAGCCCCCCATGCAACTCACTTTTTTTTTTTACATTTAATATTTGTTTTTGGGAGGAAACCGGATTACGCAGACGAAACCCACGCAAACATGGAGAGAACATACACACTCTTTGCAGATGTCACCCTCAGTGGGATTTGAACCAAGGACCCCAGCGCTGCAAGTCTACTGTGCTAACCACTGAGCCACCGTGCTGACTCAACTGCAATGTCATTTAAATAGTGGCATGTGTAAAAAATGGCGATGCTATGCCATGAGAAGCAACAGCAGACCCAGCGCCCAAGCAAACGAAGTGTTGCGTCTGCTGAAGAGTTGGCAGTAAGCATTGCATGTTGACAACTGTACCGGGTGTAAGCCGGTAAGCCCCGCCCCCCGGCGCCGACACAATCCTATGCAATGCCCTGCGATGCATGTGACCAACTGTACCGGGCTTAATCCGCTAAGCCCCGCCCACCGGCGCTGACCCAATGCTATGCAATGCACTGCGATGCATGTTGCCGACTGTACCGGGCTAAAGCCGGTAAGCCCCGCCCCCATAGCCGACCCAATGCTATGCAATTCACTGCAATGCACTTTGAAGCCGGTAAGCCCCGCCCCCCGGTGCTGGCCCAATGCTATGCAATGCACTGCGATGCATGTTCCCAACTGTACCGGGCTTAAGTCGGTAAGCCCCGCCCCCCAGCGCTGACCCAATGCTATGCAATGCACTGCAATGCATGTTGCCGACTGTACCGGGCTTAAGTCGGTAAGCCCCGCCCCCCGGCGCTGACCCAATGCTATGCAATGCACTGTGATGCATGTTGCCGACTGTACCGGGCTTAAGCCGGTAAGCCCCGCCCCCCGGCGCCGACCCAATGCTATGTAATGCACTGTAATGCATGATGCCGACTGAACCGGGCTTAAGCCAGTAAGCCACGCCCCCCGGCGCCGACACAATCCTATGCAATGCCCTGCGATGCATGTGACCAACTGTACCGGGCTTTAAGCCGGTACGCCCCGCCTCCATCGCGGTAAGCCCCGCCCCCATAGCCGACCCAATGCTATGCAATTCACTGCAATGCACTTTGAAGCCGGTAAGCCCCGCCCCCCGGCGCTGACCCAACGCTATGCAATGCACTAAGATGCATTTTCCCGACTGTACCGGGCTTAAATCGGTAAGCCCCGCCCGCCGGCGCTGACCCAATGCTATGCAATGCACTGCGATACATGTTCCCAACTGTACCGGGCTTAAGTCGGTAAGCCCCGCCCCCCGGCGCTGACCCAATGCTATGCAATGCACTGCGATGCATGTTCCCGACTGTAGCGGGCTTAAACCGGTAAGCCCCACCCCCCGGCGCCGACTCAATGCTATGTAATGCACTGTAATGCATGATGCCGACTGAACCGGGCTTAAGACAGTAGGCCCCGCCCCCCGGCGCCGACACAATCCTATGCAATGCCCTGCGATGCATGTTACCAACTGTATTGGGCTTTAAGCCGGTAAGCCCCGCCCCCGGCGCTGACCCAATGCTATGCAATTCACTGCGATGCATGTTCCCGACTGTACCGGGCTTAAGCAAGTAAACCCCACCCCCATAACCGACCCAATGCAATGCAATTCACTCCAATGCACTTTGAATTCAGGCATATATTTAAAAAAATGGCGGTGCTATGCATGAGAAGTAACAGCCGCCCCAGCTCCAAAGGAAATGAGGTGTTGCGTCTGCTGAAGAGGTGGCAGTAAGCATTGCATGTTGCCAACTGTATCGGGAATATGCCGGTAAGCCCCGCCCCCATGCTATGCAATTCACTGCAATGCATTTTTTTTTTTTTACATTTAATGTTTGTTTTGGGGGGGGGGGCGGTTTTTTTTGTTTGTATTATTGTGGTTTTTATTAATTGGATATTTTTCATAATGTTGCTAAAAATAATGTTTTATTGATGTATGAAAAATAGAAAATGTTTGTTTTTGGTAGGAAACCGGAGTACCCAGACAGAACCCACGCAAACATGGAGAGAACATACACACTCTTTGCAGATTTCGCCCTCAGTGGGATTTGAACCCAAGACCCCAGCGCTGCAAGGCTACGGTGCTAACCACTGAGCCACCATGCTGCCTTTACTGCAATGTCATTTGAATACGGGCATGTGTAAAAAATGGCAATGCTATACCATGAGAAGCAACAGCAGACCCAGCGCCCAAGGAAACGAAGTGTTGCGTCTGCTGAAGAGTTGGCAGTAAGCATTTCATGTTAACAACTGTATCGGGTATAAGTCGGTAAGCCCCGCCCCACGGCGCCGACACAATCCTATGCAATGCCCTGCGATGCATGTGACCAAATCCGGGTTTAAGCCGCTAAGCCCCGCCCCCCCGGAGCTGACCCAATGTTATGCAATGCACTGCAATGCATGTTCCCAACAGTACCGGGCTTAAAAGTCGGTAAGCCCCGCCCCCCGGCACTGACCCAATGCTATGCAATGCACTGCGATGCATGTTGCCGACTGTACCGGGCTGAAGCCGGTAAGCCCCGCCCCCCGGCGCCGACCCAATGCTATGCAATGCACTGCAATGCATGTTCCCAACAGTACCGGGCTTAAAAGTCGGTAAGCCCCGCCCCCCGGCACTGACCCAATGCTATGCAATGCACTGCGATGCATGTTGCCGACTGTACCGGGCTGAAGCCGGTAAGCTTCGCCCCCTGGCGCTGACACAATGCTATGCAATGCACTGCGATGCATGTTCCCGACTGTTCCAGGCTTAAGCCGGTAAGCCCCGCCCCCCGGCGCTGACCTAACGCTATCTAATGCACTGCGATGCATGTTGCCGACTGTACCGGGCTTAAGCCGGTAAGACCCGCCCCCATCGCGGTAATCCCCACCCCCATAGCCGACCCAATGCTATGCAATTCACTCCAATGCACTTTGAATGGGGGCATGTTTAAAAAAAATGGCGGTGCTATGCATGAGAAGTAACAGCCGCCCCAGCTCCAAAGGAAATGAGGTGTTGCGTCTGCTGAAGAGGTGGCAGTAAGCATTGCATGTTGCCAACTGTACCGGTAATATGCCGGCAAGCCCCGCCCCCATGTTATGCAATTCACTGCAATGCATTTTGTTTTTTTTACATTTAATGTTTGTTTTTGGGTGTGGGAGGAAACCGGAGTACCTCACAAGGCCAGTATTATCGAGGAGAGGCTAATTGAGGAGGATGAGGCAGCAGTTTATTGATTCAAGGCCAGTATTATCTAGGGGAGGCTAATTGAGGAGGGTGAGGCAGCAGTTGATTGATTCAAGGCCAGTATTTTCTAGGAGAGGCTAATCGAGGAGGGTGAGACAGCATTTGATTGATTCAAGGCCAGTATTATCGAGGAGAGGCTAATTGAGGAGGATGAGGCAGCAGTTGATTGATTCCAGGCCACTATTATCGAGGAGAGGCTAATTGAGGAGGAGGCAGCAGTTGATTGATTCCAGGCCAGTATTATCGAGGAGAGGCTAATTGAGGAGGAGGCAGCAGTTGATTTATTCCAGGCCAGTATTATCAAGGAGAGGCTAATTGAGAATGAGGCAGCAGTTGATTGATTCAAGGCCAGTATTATCGAGGAGAGGCTAATTGAGGAGGAGGCAGCAGTTAATTGATTCAATTCCAGTATTATCGAGGAGAGGCTAATTGAGGAGGATGAGGCAGCAGTTGATTGATTCAAGGCCAGTATTATCGAGGAGAGGCTACTTGAGGAGGAGGAGGCAGCAGTTGATTGATTCCAGGCCAGTATTATTATTATTATTCCTCACGGATGTTGTCCCAAGATTATCACCCCTGCCACGACTGACCCTCTCATTGCACAGCAGGCACAGAGCAATGTGCTTATCTGTCCCCAGCCGAAAGAACTGCCAGACGACAGAGGATCGTGGTTTGCTGTCAGCCACGGGTGGTCTTGCTGGTTGTTCACTGCCACCGCTGCCTGAGGGTCCCCTCTCAGGACCAAGGCTTGGAGGTAATGGACTCTGCCTGGTAGATTGTCTACCCCTCCCTCTTGTGCCTCGCTTCCTTGCACCAGTGGAATGTTGCGGTCTCGGTAGCACCTCAATTTCCTCCCCTGATGACGCTGAGGATAATGGTGCTTGGGGGCGCCACGTCCGATCAGCGACATCATCATCACCACCACTGCTACTGTCCTCCAGTGGCTGGGACAGGATCTCAGGTGTGGCACTGGATGCCCCTCCCTGGCTTACAGCCAACACCTCCTCTGCAGTCTCTGCACATTCCACCTGCTGCCTTTGGAGAACTACCTCCTCCTCATCGTCACTAAAAAGTGGTAGAGAATCCAAAGGCAGATGAAGATTTGCCAACAGTTCCCTGGCAGAATGTGCCCCAAAGGTGAGTGGCATAGTAATAACAGGGGACGGGGCAGAGGACTCTCGCTGACCGTCCCATGTAAGGGTTGTGTTGGATGATCCAGCCAACCTCGTTTGGGAGCTTTGGGCGGTGGAAGTGGAGGATTGGGTAAGCTAATCTAGAACCGCTGGCTGTGTGGTTCTTACAGAACCACTGGGTGTCTGGGGTAGCTGCACCCTGCTGCCACGCCTGTTGCCCCGGCTGCCACCGGGCCTGATGCTGCCACTTCTCCTAGCCTCATTGCCTCTTGCAGTCCCTGCCTGTGAAGTGCTGGATGTAGGACGCTTGGACATGGTTCTTTTGTTGGGGGAAAATAAAAGAAGCTACTGGCCGCAAGGCACGAACTTTCAGTAACAATCTTGTGGGTTGGTGGCACCCAGCAAAGTAGCAATGTACAGGTAATCACAAAACACCTTTTTTTTATTTTTACTTTTTTGTTTTTTTTTTTACTTTTTTTAAACCTTTTTTTAATGAACTTTTTAAAGAACTTTTGTGGTTGCAGCCAGCTATACGGGGTTGACAGCACCCAGCAAAGCAGCAATGTACAGGTTATCACAAACGAACAAACAAACACCCTTTTTTTTAGTTTTTTACCAACTTTATGGGTTGCAGCTATATGGGGTTGACAGTACCCAACAAAGCAGCAATGTACAGGGTATCACAAACGAACAAACAACCTTTTTTTTTTTAGTTTTTTAGGGTTTTTTTTAACAACTTTGTGGGTTGCAGCTATACGGGGTTGACAGCACCCAACAAAGCAGCAATGTACAGGGTATCACAAACAAACTTGTTTTTTTTAGTTTTTTTTAGTTTTTTTTTTGTTTGTTTTTTAGTTTTTTTTTTATGAAGTTTTTTGGTTGCAGCTATACGGGGGTTGACAGCACCCACCACAGCAGCAACAACTAGCGTCTCCTCTCAGTCACAGAACGGTAGTTGGTTCTGACTCTTCTCACTTTTCTCTGTCTTTTTTTTTTATCTCCCTATCTCTGCCTAGATATCACAAGTTTTTTACTTCCTATCTCTGCGTATCTCTCCCTCTCTCTACCTCCCTGTAGCTATCTACTTGTTTGCCTATCTATGTGCTTTCCCTCCCTAACTAGCACAGAGCTCCTCTTTCTCTGCAGTCTAGACACACAATGAGAAAGAGCATGGACGCTCAGGCACTTCCTGTTCCTGTAGTGACGTCACACACCTTGATATTCACATAATAACAGGATAAAAGGGATTATAGGAGTAATAATTCCTTATATCCTCTTCCATTCTGTGAAAACAATACAGTTTTGCGACGCAGTTGCGGTTTTAACAAACTTCGTAACAAACTTTTTGAAAGTTCGGTTCGGTACCAAGCCGAACTTTTTGCAAAGTTCGTAACGAATCTGGTTTGTAACGGTTCGGTTCGCTCATCCCTAGTTAGCACAGTGGCCCTGCAGCGCTGGGGTCCTGGGTACAAATCCCACTAAGGGCAACATCTGCAAAGAGTTTGAATGTTCTCTCAGTGTTTGCGTGGGTTTTGTCTGGGTACCTCGGTTTCTTCCCCCACCCAAAAACAAACATTAAATATAAAAAAATATTGCATTGCAGTGAATTGCATAGCATTGGGTCGGTGACGGGGCGGGGCTTACCGCAATGAGGGCGGGGCTTACCGACATAAGCCCGGTACAGTTGGCAACATGCAATGCTTACTGCCACCTTTTCAGCAGATGCAACACTTCATTTCCTTTGGCGCTGGGGCTACTTCTCATGGCATAGCACCATTTGTTTTATTAAACATGCCCCCGCGATGGAGGCGGGGCTTACCGGTTTAAGCCCGGTACAGTTGGCAACATGCAGTGCATTGCATAGCGTCGGCGCAGGGGGCGGGGCTTACCGTGATGGAGCGGGGCTTACCGGCTTAAGCCAGGTACAGTTGGCAACATGCAATGCTTACTGCCACCTCTTCAGCAGACGCAACACTTCATTTCCTTTGGCACTGGGGCCGCTGTTACTTCTCATGGCATAACACCGCCATTTGTTTTTTCAAACATGCCCCCCGCGATGGGGGAGGGGCTTACCGGCTTAAAGGGGTAGGGCAGCGGTAAAGAATTATTCACAGAATAACACACATTACAAAGTTATACAACTTTGTAATTTATGTTATGTTTGTGAATGGCCCCCTTCTCCGTGTACCACCACCCCCACCCGTGTACCCGGAAGTGTGGTGCGCTATACATACCTGATCCTTGTCGCGCCCGTCCGTCACCTTGTGCCACGTCGTCATCTTCGGGCAGCCGGCCGAACTTCTCCGACTGTCCAGAGTGCCGGCCGCCCTCTTCAGCGTCATCAGATGCTCAGCCGCGATTGGCTGAGCACAGTTTGGCTCAGCCAATCGCGGCTGAGCAGCCGATGACGCGGCCGCATCATCGGCTGCTCAGCCGTGATTGGCTGAGCACAGTTATGCTCAGCCATACGCGGCTGAGCAGCCGATGATGCGGCAGATGGCGACCGGCACTCAGAATGGTCGAAGGGATTCGACCCGGCCGTCCAAAGATGACATCACTGACTGAAGATCGGAGACGAGTCGGCACGTGACAGGTATGTATAGCGCACCACACTTCCGGGTACACGGGTGGGGGTGGTGGGACAAGGGAAAAGGGGCCATTTACAGACATAACAAACATTACAAAGTTGTATAACTTTGTAATGTGTGTTATTCTGTGAATAATTCTTTACCGCCGCACCACCCCTTTAACCCTTTAAGGACATGGCCCATTTTCGTTTTTACGTTTTCGGTTTTTCCTCCTTGTGTTTAAAAGGTCATAGCACTTGCATTTTTCCACCTAGAAACCCACATGAGCCCTTATTTTTTGCAACACTAATTGTACTTTGCAATTACAGGCTGAATTTTTGCATAAAGTACACTGCGAAACCAGAAAAAAATTCAAAGTGTGGTGAAATTGAAAAAAAAAAACGCATTTCTTTTATTTGGGGGAAATGTGTTTTTACGCCATTCACCCTGGGGTAAAACTGACTTGTTATGCATGTTCCTCAAGTCGTTACCATTAAAACGATATATAACATGTATAACTTATATTGTATCTGATGGCCTGTAAAAAATTCAAACCGTTGTTAACCAATATACGTTCCTTAAAATCGCTCCATTCCCAGGCTTATAGCGCTTTTATCCTTTGGTCTATGGGGCTGTGCGAGGTGTCATTTTTTGCGCCATGATGTGATCTTTCTATCGGTACCTTGATTGCGCATATACGACTTTTTGATCGCTTTTTATTAAATTTTTTCTGGATTTGATGCGACCAAAAATGCGCAATTTTGCGCTTTGGGATTTTTTGCGCTGACGCCGTTTACCGTACGAGATCAGGAATGTGATTAATTAATAGTTTGGGCGATTACGCACGTGGCGATAGCAAACATGTTTATTTATTTATTTATTTGTTTACTTTTATTTAAAACCTGGGAAAAGGGGGGTGATTCAGACTTTTATTAGGGGAGGGGGCTTTTTACTATTAACAACACTTTTTTTTTTTTTTTTACACATATACTAGAAGCCCCCCTGGGGGACTTCTAGTATATACACTTGGATCTCTCATTGAGATCTCTGCAGCATAGATATGCTGCAGAGATCCATGAGATCGGCACTCGTTTGCTTTCGGCTGCTGCAGCCGAAAGCAAACGAGTGCCGAGCCGAGGACAGCGCCATCTTGGACGCGTCCCCGGACGGCATCAGTAACGGAGATCGCTCCTCCGGGACAAGGTCCCGGAGGAGCGATCTCCCCCACTAGACACCAGGGAAACGTTGCCTCCGGTAATCGGAGGCAGCTGTCAACTTTGACAGCTGCCTCCGATTAGCTAATTAGCGGGCACGGCGATCAGACCGTGCCCGCTAATAGCAGCGGTCCCGGGCTACTCGCGGCACCCGGGATCGCGGCACTTCAAAGCGGGGGCCGCCGCGCGGCCCCGCTTTGAAGTGCAAGTGAGGACATAGGACGTACCGGTACGTCCTATGTCCTTAAGAGGTTAAGCCCGTTACAGTTGGCAACATGCAGTGCATTGCATAGCATCGGAGCCGGGGGCGGGGCGCACCGGCTTAAGCCCGATACAGTTGAAAACATGAAATGCTTACTGCCATCTCTTCAGTAGACGCAACGCTTCATTTCCTTTGGCGCTGGGTCGGCTGTTGCTTCTCATGGCATAGCAACGCCATTTTTTTACACATACCCCCATTTAAATTGCATTGCAGTGGAGACAGCACGGTGGCTCAGTGGTTAACAATGACAGCCTCCTCCATAGACCCAGGGAGTCCTCCATCAGAAATAGACTGTCAGGACCAGTCACACCAAACACACAGAGATAGTGAGCCCTGAGCTCAGCCCCGCCCACTGTCCCTACCTAATTGCCGCAATCTGCCCTAAAATGGCAGCGGACAACTTGGCAGCGATCCCTGACCTGGATACGTGAAACATTAGAAAAACAAAATGAACAAACACAATAAGAATGGTCAGCAATCCGGGTCACAACAGACTGGCAGCAAAAGTACAAAATCGGATCCAAAAGCGTAGTCAGAAAACAGGCAATAAGGTCAGGGGCAGGCGGCAAGCAAGGGAGGTCAAAGATACTAAGCAGGAGTCAGGAGAAACCAGAAACCAGAACACACAAGCAGGCAGAGATAAAGTCAATAACCGGCGAGGCACAGGCAGAAACAGAAATCTTAAATAGGACACCAGGAACCATGTCCAGAAAGTGATAGGAGGGACCAGCTGTCAATCACTGAGGCAAAGGCAGGTTAACTGTTACAAGACCAGAAGAAACTTAGCAGAACAGACACGGGTGGGGCAGGGAAAACAATTAGCAGACCAGAAGGAATAAGACACAGTTCAGACAGGGCACAAACAAAGGCAAACAAAACACAGAATAAATGAAAGATTATGGCCAAAATCGCTGTCTCGTTCGTACCTTACGCACCGAGGACTGCACCAAAGTTGCATTCATGACAGTACCACCCCTTTTATGAGGGGCCACTGGACCCTCATTAGACATACCAGGAGTGGGTGGAAAATGACCTCTTACCACACATGTTTGAACACCACTGGAGATGTCGCTGTCCGTCTCCCACTCATCAGTGGAGGCATCCAGGTGACTGACAGACTTGATATCACCAATTATACTACTGGCATCAGTCACAGACTCAGCTTCCATGTTGCAGTTATTCAAGATTACAGAGTCATTTTTGGCTGAACACATAGATATCACCTTAGTAGGCTCAGCAGAGGAACCATGCATATCTATACCACCTAGAAGTACCTGTGCGCCCAGGTGACTCTACTGGTTGTCACCTGGATGCTGATGATCTTGTCGCCGGGGACTTTTCAGGCAGTAGCTGATGAAATGAGTACTGTCACCACAGTAAAAGCAAAGTCCATAACGCCTCCGGTGTTCCCTTCTGGTTTCGTAGCCCATAACTCCCAACTGCATTGGTTCATCCTCGATATAATCAGAGGGAAGGGCAGGTTTTTTCAAAAAGAGAGATGGAGTGACTGAATGTTTAGAAAAGTCAGGACCTGCTTTCTCCTTTTGCCTATCCCTGAGTCTGCGGCCAATCCGTACTGCCAAAGCCATGGCCTGCTTCAGGGTAAGGGGATCTGGATGACCTGTCCAGGCATCTTTAATGCCATCCGACAACCCCTGCTTAAACAATGCTTTAAGCGCAGCCTCACACCACCCGGTGGTCACACTATGACGTCTAAAGTCGGCACAGTAATCCTCGACTGGTCTCTTGCCCTGACAAATGGTCAGTAACTGTGTCTCAGCTAGACCCACATGATCTGGTTGGGCATAGATGGCTCCTAGAGACTGAAAAATTTGCTCTAAATTGCTCCACTCCTCAGCCTCAGGAGGGAGTTTAAGAGCCCAGGCCTGTGGATCTCCCTGCAACAGTGAGACAACTATAGCTACCATTTCCTGCTGTGTAGGAAAGGGATTGACCCAGAAATACAAAAAATAAGAATTCTTAAAGGTTTCAAACTTGTCTCTATCCCCCAAAAATCGGTCTGGAAGCAGCATTGTGGCTTTAGCAGATTGCCCTACCACCAGGGGCGCCACAGCCCCAGCCTGATTAGCTGTAAGGACACGAACCTTATCAGCCAACTCAGCTACCAGTATTGCCAAACCCTTCACTTGGGTGACAAGGTCCATGTCTATCAGCATATTGACCTGGTTGGCCAGCTTGGCTACCAGGCCTGACACCCCCTCCACCTGGGTAGCAAAATCCTCCACAGTTGTCATGGCACCAGAGGGGGCAGTAGATTTTTGGGCCGGTTTTTATGTCAGGACCAGTCACACCAAACACACAGAGACAGTGAGCCCTGAGCTCAGCCCCGCCCACTGTCCCTACCTAATTGCCGCAATCTGCCCTAAAATGGCAGCTAACAACTTGGCGGCGATCCCTGGCCTGGATATTAGAATTGTTATAGCACAGCTCCTCCATGTGCCTTGCTTTTCTTAGAATAACATCTCTGTCCCTGGATAGTGACACTTTAACAATCATACCTCTCGGGTTGTTGCCCACAATTGCCCTACCTGGTATCCTATGTGCCCTCTCCACCGCAAAGAGAGAGGAAAGGCTATCCGCAAACTGTTTCTTCAGTCATTTCTCCATAAACTCACATGCACCTTCTCTTTCTTCCCCCTCTGGGATGCCTATTATCCTCAAGTTGGCCCTGCGGGACCTATTCTCCATATCCACAACCTTATCCTTCAGTGCTTTGTTACTAACCAGCAATAGTGCCACCTCCTGTTTTATTTTATTTATATAAACCTCTGCTGTACTAATCCTGGACTCAGCTTCCGTACACCTGTCCCTAATTTTTTTAAAGGGGTAGTGCGGCGCTAAAAAGTTATTCACAGAATAACACACATTACAAAGTAATACAAGTACTACAACAGCGATTCACAGACAAAACATACATTACAAAGTTGTATAACTTTGTAATGTGTGTTATTCTGTGAATAATTTTTTAGCGCCGCACTACCCCTTTAACATCATCTCTAATGAGAGCAATATCCTGCTGTAGGGCCCCCACTTGTCCTGAAAGAGCCTCCAAGGTACTGCTGCTCTTCGTAACTACTCCCAGAATTCTTCCCAATACAGAGGAAGGGTCCACCTCCTCCATCTTCCCTCCTGCCGTTTCTTCCAAAACGGATTCATTGACCGCCCCTGTATAGGCAGTTTTATTTTTATTTGCACCCTGGCCAGGGGAGAGAACCTTATCCATTTTGTTGCTGGGTTTACCTGGAGTACCCCCTCCCTTTTTCTCAGTCTTTTTATCCATCAGGTCGCAGTCCCAAGTTCCAAAGCCTCAGTTCCAACTCAAGAGACTCCCTCACCAAAACTCCCCTAGTGAACCTTTATTTGGAGTCTCTTGTTTTCGGGTCCAGTTAATTACTAAGATCCGACCACAGAGCCCCCACAAGATCAATCCACACAGATCACCTAGGTCTCTTGTTCTCGTCTCCGGCAACACGCATAGAGACGAGCCCAGAGCCCCAGTTCCAGATCTCCTCCAACCCGCACTCCACAATTCTTCCCCCAAGACTCTTACCCTCGTGTCCCCCAACCGCAAGGGCACGGGAGCAGAGCCCCTCACTCACAAACAGCAGATATATGACGTGCAATAGTGTAGTGAAATCAATCCACCTCCCCACGCCCCCAAGTCCACTACTATATACTAATAGGAGCAGCTCCCACTTCACTTTCACAGCTTCACCCTCCCGGGCCAGGCACATAGAACAGTCCACCACTTACAGATACAGAGCCCCAAGATAGTTCCACACAGTCCTAGTTTCCGATTAGGAGACAGTTATATACTTTATATTTCCAGCAGAATGTTAGAATATAGCACAGGATTCAGCAAAGGAGTCAAACCTCTAGCAACTTCCAATGATTGAAGAATAACATTTATAGCGCAGTACCAACTTAGCCCATTTGCCCATGTGTTATTTTGAGATCAACCCCCATAGGAGGAACGGGAGAAAGGTTTTTCTGCCAGCAGCAGTGTCTATGAGTATAGCACAGGGCACAACACACGGGTCAGTCACTTTCCTTCCAGCCAGCTAAAGCATATTGGCTGCACGGTTATAATATTTCTCCAAATCTGCAAGTAATCTTAAATTGTCACTCAGAGGAGGGAGGGAAAAGAGAAAAAAAATAAAATAAAATTCACTCAGCAAAATGGGGCACCATAGTTCACATTAACAAGGAACGGATAGCAGGAGCATATGAATCTGTCGCTCCCAAGGAAAAACATACAATCAGGCCTTAGCTGGCTTAGGCATAAAAAAAAAAAAAAAAAAAAAAAAAAAAAAAAAAAAAAATCGGACAAACATGATTAAGTACAAGAAAAGCCATTACTCCCTCTTTTGAGGGTATCACCGGTCTTCACCTCCTGCAGAGGCTGCCGAACCTTGTCCTCATGAACCCGAAAGGGGGAGGCAGATAGCCAAGTTTCCTTGCCGATGGGGACCCTCCACTCCTGCTGCCAAGGCAAAACTTTACACCTCGTGGCTGCCCCGCAGCTCTCTCATTGCTGCTGAGCAGCCCTTCGTTCCGCCCAAAGACAGCCCCTTCACAGTGCCAGCCAGTCCCGCTCTCTCACTGCGGGCACCGCTACGGTCCCAGGTCGTTTTGAGGGGATCCCCAGTCGCTCCGCAGCTGCCTCGGGTGACACAGGTAGCCTAGGGAGGCTGACCACACACTTCGAGGTCCCGCGGCGTTCCCGCCCTCTCACTGCGGGAGCCGCTGACTCTGCTGTCCGCACATTTCTCCCGGCTTAATCCAACACGGCACTCTGTCTCCTCCACACAATTCGTCAGCAGCACTCAGCCCGTTCTGGCTTCAGGCGCACGTTATGCCAGACCCAGCAATCATCCAGCCCTGGGAACACTCATGCAAGCGTGGCAGGTGAGCGGAGGAACACACCTAGCTCCTCCTCTTCCTCATTCCCCAAAACATAAATTTCTTAAAAACGACAAATGCGATCGAAACCAAAAATAGATAGCACACCTCTCACCTTCGAGGGCTTCGAATTGCAGTTTGAATGGAGTCTGTGCGTAAAGTGGTTCAGGCTGTATTAATCGCAGAAAAATGGCTAGAAGAAAAGAAGAATATGGATTACAATATAGTGCTTTTTCAAGGACTATAACAATTGAGTTTTACCCTAGGGCGAACGGCTTAAAAACAAAACTTCCCAAATTAATAAAAAAAATAGTTGTTTTTTTTTTTTTACAATTTTGCCTCACATTTAATTTTTAGAGTTTCACAGCAAACTTTATGCAAAAATTAAGCCTGTCATTGCAAAGTACAATTAGTGGCACAAAAAATAAGGGCACATGTGGCTCTCTAGGTGAAAAATGCATGCACAATGGCCTTTTAAACACAAGGAGGAAAAGAAAAAAAAAAGCGCAAAAATGGAAATTGATCAGGTCCTTAAGGGGTTAAGGGCAACTTTAATACTGTCCCATTAAGAGCAACTTTGGTTTCGTTACCTTAAGAGTGACTTTGGTACCACCCCTTTAATAGCAAGCTTAGTACCGCCCCTTCAAGAGTGACTTTGGTACCGTCCCTTTAAGAGCGACTTTGGTACTGTCACTTTAAGAGTGAGTTTAGTACCACCCCTTTGAGTGACTTTGGTATCGTCCCTTTAAGAGCTAATTTGACCCTGGTCCTTTAAGAGCCGCTTTGGCACCATCTTTTTTTTTTTTTTACTTTTATATTTCTTTATTTCTTTTAAGAAAAAACAATACATTAATTGACAACCATCTCCACAACAGAGGAGAAACATATAAATTGCATGTATACAATCTTTTTCACAGACAAATCATTCCATTAACTTTACCACCCCAACCAAATTTCTCAGTGTTCAACCACCCGGAGTCCCTATGAGCCAGAATAAATGCCATTTGGAAAGACAAAAAATACAAACGAAAATTGGGCAATCCAAATCCTCCCCTATCCATTCTGGGGCAGAAATAGTCATAACGAATTCTAACCCTCTTCCTTCCCCAGATCAATTCATTCAGCATTACCTCAATTCTTCTAAAATGTTTATCAGGAATCCATACGGGCGAAGCAGCCAAGAAAAAATTAATCTGGGGGAGGAGAACCATCTTTATAAGCGCTATCCGGGCAGCCATTCCCAACGGCAGTTTCGTCCAAACATCCACTTTTTTACTTATTTTAGCTAATAAAGGTTGGATATTTCTTTTTATATATAGTTGGGGGTTCCCAGTTATTACCACTCCTAAATAGTCAACACCCTCCTCTGGGCTACGTAAGCTCAACTCTGTCTTCCCCAAATGCCCCTGCCTGTCCACTGGCATTATGAATGATTTCGTCCAATTTATCGACAGCCTCATAGGCCCACCCAGAGTTTGAAAATCCTCTATAACAGATGGCAGATTCCTCTCAGGGCTGTCGACAAAAAGAAGGAGATCATCCGCATTCATCAACATTTTTTCCTCCTTTCCCCTTACACCAAAGCCTCTATATCTGTCCATTTTCCTCATCCATTCAGCCAAAGGTTCTAAATATAATGCAAATAGAATAGGTGACAATGGGCATCCTTGCCGAGTGCCCCTAAGAATATTAAACTCTGTGGTGGACCGACCATTTATCACCAGCCTTCCTTTGGGTTGCCTATATAGGGTTTGGATCCAACTAATTATATTATTACCCAACTGAAAATTCTCCAACGCCTTCCATAAGAAAGGTCATTCGACTTGGTCAAAGGCTTTGCAGGCATCCAAAGCCACCAATGCTCTGTCCACACCCCCTTTTACCTGCAGGTAAATAAATGTGCGTTTTAGGTTGTTAAACACGGAGCGGCCAGGGATAAATCCATTCTGATCCTCCGCAACCAACCTCTTTATAATTTTATTAATGCGTCTGGCAATCTTTTTAGAGAACAATTTTACATTACTATTTAAAAGTTAAATAGGACACAAATTACTCATCTCCAAATGATCCTTTCCCTTTTTTTTAATAAGCACAATGTTAGCTTCTTCCATGGAGTTAGGAAGTCTTCCCTCCATGCAGGAAGTTACCAATACCTCCAACAGAATAGGTAAAATACATTTAGAATGTCTCCGATAAAAGTCATAAGGTAACCCATCTGGTCCCGGAGAGGAGTCACCCGTGATGGAAGCTAACGTCTCCTCTAATTCTAGCAGCGTCATTGGGGCATTTAACTCCTCTCTTTGCATACTAGTTAATTCCGGCAGGTCAATCTTATTAAATAATAAGTCATCTATTTCTGACAAGTCTGGTCTACTTGATGTATATAGTGTAGTGTAATACCTGACAAATTCTTCCTGGATAGCGACTTGATCTTTAACTATACCACCAGCCTCTCCCCTAATAGCCGTGATCTCATTAGACTCAGACTGAGCTTTAATAAGATTCGCTAGTAAACGGCCAGGCAAATTACCCTCAAAAAACCTCTTCTGATCCAGAAACCTCATTTTATTTTCCGCCTCATCGTTAAGAAAAAACGATAACTCCTCCTGGGATTTCTTCAGGGCTGCCAAGTCACTGGGATCCCCACTAGAGGAATATTTATAATTATTACTCTCAACCTAATCTACCAGCTGTTTCTCAGCCCTCCTAAATGATTTTTTCTTCACCGATATTTCTTTCACATAGATCCCTCTTATATATGCCTTCAAGGCATCCCAGACAGTTTGTATACTGGTGGAACCCCGATTGGCTAACATAAAGGTTTCGATCTCCTTAATAATAAGTTCCGTATTGTCCACAATGTTCAGCCAATGGGGGTTTAACCTTAAAAAAAATTTCAGCCTCATATCTTCCATATCAGAAGCGAGCTCAATCGTCAACGGAGAATGATCAGAAAGACTTTTAGGGCCATACACTATATTTTTTACAAGTTCCATCCCTGCGGCATTACTTAGGAGTAAGTCAATCCTGGAAGCAGATGAGTGAGAGGAACTAAAACAAGAAAAAATATTTAACCCCGGATTCATTTTCCTCCACACATCTACCCACCCCATTTCTTGGCAAAACCTATAAAGAGGGGATGCCCCCCCTCTAGCAGCTCTAACACTGGATCTTCTATCCCTATTCTCCATTGTGCAATTAAAGTCCCCAATAACATAAAGGGCGACATAATTCTGGTCCTTACCAAACTGCAGCAGGTCTATCAATACCTCTAAAGAAAAAGGTGGTGGAATATAAACTGCCGCAATGATGGACTCTATACCCTTAAGAACCCCATAAATAAAAATAAACCTACCTTTTTCATCTATCTGGACCCTCTTAATCACCAGGTCCACCTTATTGTGAATCAGAATTGAGACCCCAGAAGAGTAAGAGGACCCAAAGGAATGAAAAGCACGAGTAGCCCATTTTTTAGTTAGTACATTTACAGTATCTTGTTAGATGGGTTTCCAAAACAATAAAAATAGCAGGTAGCATTTTCTTTATCACCTCAAATATAGCAAAACGTTTTAAGCGATCCGCCGAGCCTCTTATATTCCAACTAATAATCTTAGTCATTTTCTATAATTATATAGGATCGGCAAGGGCCGTGAGCAGAGTAAATGACACAACCAAAAAAGTAAATAAATAGGTAGAAAAAAAAAAAAACTCGCAGTCTGGACCCCCCCCCTTAACCTTATTGATCTCCTTCATCTGAAAAAGACCCCCTAACATTGGCCCACATCCAGCTCCCGCTCCAGTAACAGTATTACTAATTAAAATTGGAGAGCGTGAACCCCGAGCGCACCAGGGCCCACCCACCCCGGGAGGTCAGGCACCCAACCAGGAGGGGCAATCAGAGCCGTTCAGAGCCCCAAAGCCGCCCAGGGAACACGGACCCCACAAACGCCCACGTCCATGCCCCCAAGACCGTCCTGAGGCCCCACCCCGCCCCCGCACCCCCCACCAGCCAAGCACCAGACGCCCGGAACGGACGGGCCCAGGCCCGCCCAGGATCCACCCACCCTCATCCACCATCCTAAAACCCCACATGAAAGAGGAAGAAAAAAAAGAAAAAAAAAAAAAAAAGGGGAAGGAAAGGAGGAAAGGGAAAAAACAAACAAGAAAATGAATAAATAAATATCAGAACATTATAACCCCTCAGAGTCCATCCATTTTGAAATTTCCCCCGCATTCATAAAAAAAAGTACCGTATTCTTATAAACAATTCTCATTTTTGCTGGAAAGAGGACTGAGTATGAAATTCCAGCTGCAACCAATCGTTTCTTAACATCCCGATAGGAGGCTCTACTTATTTGTGTCTCCCTGGAAAAGTCAGGATAAAGCGAGATCCTATTTCCATTATAGTGGAGATCCCCCTTAGCCTGGCCTTTCTTAACAGAGTATCCCTATCACTGGAACACAGAATCTTAACAAGAATTGTTCTAGGTTGGCTCCCTACTGGTGTTTTTTTTCGAGGGGATACGGTGTGCTCTTTCAATACCGAATAGGGGAGTAAAGCTATCTGAACCAAAGGACTCAAAGAACCAGTCTTAACAAAAAACTACTGGAACCTCCCCCTCTGAACCTTCTGGAAAACCAACCAAGCGGATATTGCACCTCCTGGACCTGTCTTCCAAATCGGCCAGTTTATTTTTAACCATTTCATTATCCCTTTTTAACCTCCCGATTTCTTCTGCAAACCCATCTATCTTCTTCTCCATGGGAGCTAGCTGCTTTTCCATTGCGTCCATTTTATCCTTTAAGTTAGGATTTAAATCCTGTCTCACCAAATAGATATCTGAAGCCACCCCCCCAACCTGAGTTGTTAGATTTAAGATGGAATGATTACATTTTGAGATTTCAGCAAAGATCTCAGCCAGTCCTAGAGTATCAGTCTGTTCTAGTTCCTCCTGGCCGGGAGTCCCTCCCACAGCACCAACACCAGATGCCTCAGCATCGGTCCCCACGGCATCCAACTCCAATCCAGCCTCCCCCTTTTTGTTCCCACTGGGAGATTTTAGATATTTATCCAGTTTCTGAGTAGTCCCCCTAGTTCAGATTCTTTGATTTACCAGACATTCTAGATGATTCAAAGTGACATATAACTAGTAGGGGATACAAAAATGGAGAGAGATAGCCGCAGGGACCCACACAGAGCACCCGTCACAGATATATTACGAATACCAGACTTATTAATCTGCAGCAAATACTCAATAACAAGGACCATCGGTTGTGGAATAAGTTAATCTCACAGCCTCTTTTTCAGGACTATCACCCCATTCTTCAGAATATCACATGGGCTCATTGTCCATAGTCTACATTAACTTATTGGTGCAGATCTTAGTGTATTTCATACTTCACAAAGTCCCAATCCTCAGGAAACTTCACATGTGGAAAGATAACAGCCTCCTTGTCACCTTATGTGTACGAAGCAGGATTCCGTTCTCCTGTTGGTCCTTTATAGTCCACACTTCTGAACAGAGAGGGGAAACATGCTGTCCTATTTGGGGGCCTGTACTTTCAAGGGCATCCGGATTGCCTTACAGTAAGACAGGTTTATTCCTTATAAAGCCAGATTCAGCCCCCTTTCCTCCTGTCAATTTCAGTAATTCCTCACTCAGACCTTTAATCTGATGGAAGCCATTAATGTCCTCCGCCTCGTGGCACGCTCCGGGAGATGGCCGAAAGCCAGGACCGCCCTCAGCTGTAAGGGCCGAGGTACGGCCTTTTCTATTGGCTGGGAGACACCACCTGGCACTGCATGTTCTCCTATAGCGGAGGGGCTATCTCCCAGGAGCTCTAAGGTCCCCTCTAGCCTGGGCTGTCCAGCGGTCTGCCTGCCCGAATCCTGCGGCTCATCTGCTCCGTCACCGAAGCCCAAAGTCAGCATGGTTTCCTCCCAGGCACAGGCTCCTCCAAATTGGGACCCCTTCCATGCAGGGCAGCAGTAAGGATTCATCCTGGAGCTGGAGAGCGGGACCTGTATGCGGCTATCACGTCATGCCGCTGGCCACTCCCCGGCACCATCTTTTTAAGAGCTAATTTGGCCCTGGCCCTTTAAGAGCCACTATGGTACCGTCATTTTAATAACAACTATTGTACCGCCCCTTTGAGAGCCATTTTGCATTGTGCCTTTAAGAGCAACTTTGGTACTGTCCCTTAAACCCCTTAACAACGCATGACGAGTATACCCGTCATTGGGCCGTTAAGAGGGATCAGAGAGGGCTCCCGACGAAAGTCCTCTCTGCAGATCGCGTTCCCCGGTTGCTATGTGCAGTCATGGACCGCAGGTCTTAGCTGCCGCGGCCGGCTAATTAACCCCTTAAGGACAGAGCCTGAAAAGGCCTTAATGACAGAGACAAATTTTATGAATATGACCAGTGTCACTTTATTCATTAATAACTTCGGGATGCTTTTACCTATCCGGCTGATTCTGAGACTGTTTTCTCGTGACATATTGTACTTTACATTTCTGGTAAATTGGAGTCGATACTCATAACAAATCTTTATGAAAAAAACCCAAATCATGTGAAAAAATTTGAAAAAATGCATTTTTCCAACTTTGAAACTTTTTTGCGTATACAGAAAGTGGTTATACCACATAAATTATATATTAAATAGCATTAGCAACATGTCTACTTTATGTTGGCGGCATTTATTAAACTATCTTTCATTTTTTTTAGACGATAGGAAGCTTAAAACATTAGCAGCAAATTTCCAAATTTTCAGTAAAATTTCAAAATCAGATATTTTTAGGGACCTGTTCAGGTGGGGGCTCGGTTCAGACGTTGTAACTGTGCGGCTGTATTTGCGGCTGTAATTGTGCGGCGGTATTTTTGGTGGTTCGTGTGTATGCTTGGAAGTATAGGATATGCGGCTGCACAGTGCACACTATGTCTGAATCTACGGCCCTATCGTAAACGGACCCGTAAAAAATGAACAAGACCATTGTTTGCGGCTGGAAATGCGGCCGAGGATTGACAGGCGGTCCGTACGGAGTACTTCAAAAATAGCCGGCAATGATGCCGAATGCCGATGCCTCTAATAGTTAATATATTAAATTACTAAAACACATTTTCTTTGTAATCAAGACACTTTCGTTGTTCAATAATTTATTTCTAATGAATCCATCATTTTGCAATTAAATATACTGTTAAAATAAATAGATATATAAATAAATGTATATTTATCTATATATTTATTTTTTGACAGTATATTTAATTGCACAATGATGGATTCGTTAGAATTAAATTATTAAACACCGAAACTGAATTTATTTCCACGAAAATGTGTTTTATTAAATAAATATTAATTAGTACAGGAAGCTCCATAAGCCATTAATTCATATTCCCGGCAATAGAGCATTCTGTACTAATCATCACTTTACTTTAATGAAAACATCAAATGTTTCTTCTAATTATGTTATGACAATAGCATTATTAGAAGAAACATTTAGAATTATATGTGCGCTCAGCTGATTGGCTGTTCGGCTGAGCGCACATATAATGAGCCGGTCCGCAGTACAGTGACTTCATTGTGCTGCGGACCAGCGAAGAGGACACATCGGGGTGAGTATAGAGCTCTCCCCACCCCCTCCCCTGCACTGCACCCCTCCCAGCAAGAAAGGGGGGTCACTTAACCCCTTCCTTGCTGGGATGGGTACAGTCTGACATCAGTCTGGCCCCCAGGGGGTTAAGGGGGATGCAATACATCCTCCCTTAACCCCTTGGGGGTCAGACTGTAAGCAGCGATCTGTAAAGATGCTGCATACTGTAAGGAGCACAACACCGCTCACAATGATGGGTGTTGTGCTCCTGTTTGTGTTTTTTTTTGTGTGTTTCTCCCTTTTTGTTTTTCAGATATCGGTATCCTGGGGATTACGTCGGATTCCATGGACTACGTCGATGACCAGCGGTTGTTGTTTTAATTTTTTTAATAAAATGGTCAATGAGGGGTGTGGGGGTGTTTTTATTTGAATAAAAAAATTTTTTAACTTGTGTGTTGTCTTTATTTCTTTACTTTATAGACTTAGTAGTGGAAGCCGTCTAATAGACGGAATCCATTACTAAGTTGGGGCCTAGTGTTAGCCGGTATAAAATGGCTAACACTAACCCCCTATTATTACCCCAGTACCCAATGCCACCAGGGGTACTGGGAAGAGCCGGGTGCCAGTGGTCCCGGAGCGTCAAAATTGGCGCTCCTGGACCAGGGCGGCAGCAGGCTGGTAAGATTTAGGCTGGGGAGGGCCTAAACCAATGGCTCTTCCCACCCTGGTGTTACCAGGCTGCTGTCGTTTGGTTTTTAACCCGGCTGGTTATAAAAATAGGGGGGACCCTATGCGTTTTTTTTTTTAAATAAATAAATAATTTTAAAAAAACGCATAGGGTCCCCCCTATTTTTATAACCAGCCGGGTTAAAAACCAAACGACAGCAGCCTGGTAACACCAGGGTGGGAAGAGCCATTGGTTTAGGCCCTCCCCAGCCTAAATCTTACCAGCCTGCTGCCGCCCGGTCCAGGAGCGCCAATATTGATGCTCCGGGACCACTGGCACCCGGCTCTTCCCAGTACCCCTGGTGGCATTGGGTACTGGGGTAATAATGGGGGGTTAGTGTTAGCCATTTTATACCGGCTAACACTAGGCCCCAACTTAGCAATGGATTCCGTCTATTAGACGGCTTCCACTACTAAGTCTATAAAGTAAAGAAATAAAGACAAGACACAAGTTTAAATTTTTTTTTATTCAAATAAAAACACCCCCACACCCCTCATTGACCATTTTATTAAAAAAATTAAAACAACAACCGCTGGTCATCGACGTAGTCCATGGAATCCAACGTAATCCCCAGGATACCGATATCTGAAAAACAAAAAGGGAGAAACACACAAAAAACACACAAACAGGAGCACAACACCCATCATTGTGAGCGGTGTTGTGCTCCTTACAGTATGCAGCATCTTTACAGATCGCTGCTTACAGTCTGACCCCCAAGGGGTTAAGGGAGGATGTATTGCATCCCCCTTAACCCCCTGGGGGCCAGACTGATGTCAGACTGCACCCATCCCAGCAAGGAAGGGGTTAAGTGACCCCCCTTCCTTGCTGGGAGGGGTGCAGTGCTGGGGTGCAGTGACAATGAAGTCACTGTACTGCGGACCGGCTCATTATACGTGCGCTCAGCTGAACAGCCAATCAGCTGAGCGCACATATAATTCTAAATGTTTCTTCTAATAATGCTATTGTCATAACATAATTAGAAGAAACATTTGATGTTTTAATAAAGTAAAGTGATGATTAGTACAGAAAGCTCTATTGCCGGGAATATGAATTAACGGCTTATGGAGCTTCCTGTACTAATTAATATTTAATTAATAAAACACATTTTCGTTGAAATAAATACAGTTTCTTTGTTCAATAATTTAATTCTAACGAATCCATCATTGTGCAATTAAATATACTGTCAAAAAATTAATATATATATAAATATACATTTATTTATATATATATTTATTTTAACAGTATATTTAATTGCAAAATGATGGAATCGTTTACATTTAATTATTGAACAATAAAAGGGACTTTATTAAAAAGAAAATGTGTTTTATTAATTCAATATATTAACCATGAGAGACATCGGCTATAGTGCAGAGGATCGCAAACCCCGGTAATAGCAATTCAACTGTGTTCCCTGCTTTCCCAGATGCATCCAGAGGTGTTTGCATCACTTTCTTAACATTTTATTTGTTATTTTTAGTTGAACCAGATTTCCAAGTAAATGACCGTATGTTTTGAGCCGCATGTCTATTTTTTCCCACGGCCGGAGTTTCACCCGCACATTTACAGCCGCATAAAAAATACAGCCGCACAGTTACATCGTGTGAACCCAGCCTTAAAGTGTATTTGAGGGGCCTGCATGTTAGAAAGCCCCACAAAGCAGCCCATTTCAGAAACTGCACCCCCCAAACTCTGCAAAAGCATATCCAGAAAGTGTTTTAACCCTTTAGGGGAGTCACAGAAATAAAAGCTAAGTGTGTAAGGAATTTGAAAATTTTAATTTTCTGTGCAGAGATTTTATTGTAATCCAATATTTTTCATAATTATAAACCTATTACCAGAGAAATTCACCCCAATAATTATTGTCCCATTTCAGCAGTTTATAGAAATACCCCATATGTGGCCCTATTGCGCTATTTGACGCAACCACAAGCCTCAGATATAAAGGAGCGCCTAGTGAATTTCAACGCCTCCGTTAAATTTGGTCATTTTTGACTGTACCACTTCAGGTTGGCAGAGGCTCTGGGGTGCCAAAACCTAAAAAACACCCCTAAAGGGACACCACTTAGAAAACTACACTCCTCAAGGAATGTAACAAGGGATGCGGTGAGCATCTGGACCCCACAGGTGCTTCACAGATTTTCCGAACAATATGGCGTGAAAAAAGAAAAAATTATTTTTTACACTAAAACGTTGTTCTAGCCTTCAATTTTTCATTTTCTTAAAGGGATAAGAGGCAAAAAAACACACAAAATGTGTAACACAGTTTCTCCCGAGTACGGAAATACCCCACATGTGGCGATAAAGTGCCAAAGGGGCGCAGGACGAGCCTCCAAAGGGAAGGAGCGCCAATTGGCTTTTGGAAGCTGAATTTCACTGAAAAGGATTTCAAGGGCCATGTCGCATTTACAGAGCCCTCGTGCTGCCAAGACACTGGAAACCCCCCACAAGTGACCCCATTCTGGAAACTACACCCCTCAAGGAATCTAACAAGGGGGGCAGTGAGCATATGGACCCCACTGGTGACAGGCACAAATGTGGAACAATGTGACGTAAAAGTAAAAAATTTCATTTTTTCACTTTCATGGCACAAATGTGCCCGTCATCAAGGGGTCCATATCCTCATTGCACCCCTTGTTAGATTCCCTGAGCGGTGCAGTTTCCAGAATGGGGTCACTTGTGGGGGGTTTCCAGTGTTTTGGCAGCACGAGGGCTCTGTAAATGCGACATGGCGTTCATCATCCATTCTAGCCAAATCCAACCTCCAAAATCCAAATGGCGCTCCTTCCCTTTAGAGGCTTGCCCTGCGCCCACATGGCGCTTTATGTCCACATGTGGGGTATTTACGGACTCGGGGGAAATTGCTCTACACATTTTGTTTTTTTTCCCTCTTTTAACCCCTTGTGAAAATGATAAATTCAAGGCTAAACCAACATTATAGTGTAAAAAATGTAATATTTCATTTTCACGCCACATTGTTCCACATTTGTGCCCGTCACCACTGGGGTCCATATGCTCACTACACCCCTTGTTACATTCCCTAAGGGGTGCAGTTTCCATAATGGGGTCACTTGTGGGGGGTTTCAACTGTCTTGGCAACACAGGGGCCTTTTGAATGCAACATGGCCCCTCGAAATCCATTCCATCCAAATCCAGCCTTCAAAAACCAAATGGCGCTCCGTCCCTTTGGAGGCTTACCCTGCACCCGAATGGCGCTTTATGTACACATGTGGGGTATTTCCGTACTCAGGGGAAATTGCGCTACACATTAAATGTTTTTTTTATCTTTTAACCCCTTGTGAAAATGAAAAAATCATGACAAGATTAATGATTTAGAGTAAAAATTTTACAAAAATTACACTAAATGTTGGTCTAGCCTTGATTTTTTCCATTTCCACAAGGGGTTAAAAAAGAAAATGAACACAAAACGTGTAGGGTACTTTCCCCTGAGTACGAAAATACCCTAGATGTGGACATAATGTGCCATATGGGCACAGGGCAAGTCACCAAAGGGACAGAGCGCCATTTAGAGACTGGAATGGAGGATGGAGGCCATGTCGCAATTACAAAGCTCCTGTGCTGCCAGGACAGTAGAAACCCCCGACAAGTGACCCCATTCTGGAAACTACACCACATAAGGAATCTAACAAGGGGTGCAGTGAGCATATGGACCCCACTGGTGACGGGCACTTACGTAGAACATGTGCCGAGAAAATAAAGAATACAATTTTTTTCATTTTCACGTCCCAAATGTGGCCGTCACCAGGGGGCCATATCCCCGCTGCCCCCCTTGTTAGATTCCTTATCGGGTGTAGTTTCCAGAATGGGGTCATTTGTGGGGGGTTTCTACTGTCCTGGCCGCACAGAGGCTTTGTAATTGCATCATGGCATCCTCTAATGGGAATGGTGGCCATACCTATTTAGCTGGGGAAAAGGGACAATTCTAATTTATTTGGGGGTATTAGGCCAATTATTAGTTTATAAGGTTGGAAATGACAGGTGTCCATCAAATTCAATCTGTGTTGATCCAGAGGAAGGCAAAAAACCCTTGTGATGCAGACGACAGTAGCCTCATCACTGGGAAAAATTCCTTCCCGACTCCATAATGGCGATCAGAATAATCCCTGGATCAACGTGACCCCTGAAATAAGAATAAGGGACAGAATTTAGATAATGTAGAACCCCAATGACGTGTAGTGCGCCTTGGAGCGATCCAGTATGCAGAGGCCGGGGGGATCAGGACAGGTGTCACACTGGAAAATGGTGTCCTTCCTGATCCCCCTGTTACACCACACTCTGCACTTCTTCTGGGGTCTCCCTTTCTCCAGTGTGGGGGACGTCACCTGGAAAATGTTGCCCTGGTGCGATATGGGGTCCTTCATATCCAGAACTGCTGGGTCCGCTACATGGCTGCTAAATATTAGGGCGATATTACTACTTCTGATATTTTCGGATCGTGCCGCAAGCTACAGTAGCTCAGGCAGCGAGGGACCGGAAGAGGGGGTGCTGGTATAAAAGTTATCCCCGTACAAGTGGTGACCTTTATCCAGCAGTGGGAAGATCAGTTCCCGGACGATCTTTCCACTTGTTCCGAGGAAGGGGGGGGAGCATCTGGGGGCTGCATTCGGGTGTTCCCTTCCTACATACACTCTAAGGGTACGTGCACACTGCGGAATCGCGACAGATAACCCTTCGTGCATTCCGAAGTTGGCACCCACCGGCGGACTGATGCAGGCGCACGTCTCCACACGTGTCATAGACTCCATTCTATGCACGGGCGGATTCCGCTCTCCGTCCAACGTGTTCATTTTTTGGACGGACGATGGAATCCGCCCATGCATAACATGGAGTCTATGACACGGGCGGAGACGTGCGCCTGCATCAGTCCGCCGGTGGGTGCCAGCTGCGGAATGCGCAAAGGGTTATCCTTCACCATTCTGCAGTGTGCACGTACCCTAAATCTGTAAGTGTACCCTGAGGTACTCTCACAGAGTTTGTAGAATTTCACTCCATACCGTCATCTCTTATTGGGACGGTACTGGCGGAAAAGACGTGTCTGGGGGGCAGCGTACACTAAGCTACCCCCAGACACGTCACTGGATGATGGAGGATGAGGATGAATGGAGGAAAGAAGGATCCCCCCCATTCGTCCTCACTGGCTGTTTCGGTGTCGGAGGCAATAATAACGTATCCCTCTGACGCCGAAAACACCCTGGGGACCATCTTTATACGGGGATTGGTATATGGGATATGTAGTGGTGTAGTGTCAAACTTTATTCAATGTAGTGTGGTGTAATGTAGTGTTTTTACGTGTTTTTTTACATTAAGTATAAAAAAAAAAAACCTACGCCAACAAAGGAGTTGCTGATAAATGCAGCAGACCGTGGCAGTAGAATATAGAAAAAAAAAAACCTACGCCAAAAAGGAGGAGTTGCTGATTAGCAGCGCACTTTCGTGCGATGCTGATCAACACTCAGAGGCGATAGGGTGCAGAAAATAGAAAAAAAAAAATTTGAAAAAAAAAAAAAAACTTTTTATACATTCTGAACATCCCTGTAGCTGCTGATAAGTGTATTACACATATCAGCCGCTAGAGGGCAGCAGAGCGCAAAATACGGAAAAAGCCGACGCTGGAGCCGAAAATAGCCGAGAGAAGCCGAACGTGACGTCACGGAGAAAGCCGAAGACCCGAACGAACACGAGGACGCCGCAAACCCGGAAGACGCCGATCAGGATCCCGGGACAGGTGAGTAATGTACAAATACCTGCTCTGGACCTCTCGGCTACCTAGCTGAGGGGTCGAGGGCAGGTATTTACTATTTTGTGGGACTCTGATCGCCGTGCCACCGGCCCGATCGCCGTGAACGGCCGGCCGGTACCGGACAGCCGTTCACGGCGATCGGGCCAGTGGCTCGGTGACCACCATTACTTTTTACACCATTTTTTTCCGGGTCATCGGGGCACCGATGACCCGGAAAGGTTCCGATCGCCGCTATTGGCTGATCTGAATTGATCAGCCTATAGCGGCGATCGTAAGCACGGGGGGTGTTAACCACCCCCCGTGCCGTGAAGCTAAGATGGCCTGCTATGACTTATAGCAGGCCATCTTCCCCGATTGCTGTGTGCGAACACGCAGCGATCGGGGAAACATCGGGCGTAAATTTACGCCCTGATGCGCCAAGTACCAGGGCGCGAGGGCGTAAGTTTACGCCCGATGTCGTTAAGGGGTTAAAGGGGTATTCCCCCCCAAAAAATTTTTGCATTAATACGTTGCCCACCCGTAGCTTTCCATCTTCCCAATATAAAGTTATTACAGATTCTGCACAGTTTTGCTGTTATCTAGAAGCACTCACCCCCACCGTTTGCATAGAATCATCAGCTCTCAGTCCACTCCGACACGCTCCCTGCTCCTGGCCCCGACCCTCCGAGACGGCATCACGTGTCCTCCCTCTCTGTCAAAGCTGACAGCTGCATTTGAATAGTGGTGGTGGCCCCTCTCCCTGGTGTCTTGTAATGAGCCAGCCGGGGCTCAGCGTCGGAATGATGCTGATCCGGGCTCGACAATCCTTTTAGATGGTCTGCAGCAGACCATTATAATAGAGCACCGATCTGATGGATCATTGCTCTATTAAATACACAGCATTAATCTCAATGGGAGATCAGCACTGTGTATATAGAAGTCCCCCAGGGGGCTTCTAATTGCTACATGTGAAAAAAGAATAAAGTGTTTTTTTTTTTTATAAATATCCCCCTCCCCTAATAAAAGTCCAAATCACCCCCCTTTTCCTATTTTATAAATAAATAAACAAACAAACATGTTTGGTATCGCAGTGTGTGAAATCGTTACATATACATGTTACATATCGTTGTAATGGTACCGACTTATTTGTCAATTTCACCGTGTATATCATTTTTTTCTGGTTTCGCAGCATATTTTATGCAAAAATTCAGCCTGTCATTGCAAAGTTCAATTAGTGACGCAAAAAATAAGGGCTCATGTGGGTCCGTAGGTGTAAAAATGCAACCGCTATGGTCTTATATACACAAGGAGGAAAAAACTAAAACGCAAAAATAAAAATTGCCCGGTCCTTAAGGAGTTAAGGATATGTGCACAGTACAGAATCTGAACAGATGAACTGCGATTGACTTCATTCTATGCACATGCGGATTCTGCCGTCTGCCTGAACCTGTTTTTTTGAAAAAAAGAAAACATATTTTATTCATTATTTCTTTAATAACAAATATCAAACAAGTAGACATTGCAGCGTTATGGGTAAAAAAAGAACAAGATTACAAGAAAATATGGTTTACATACATAAACAGTTGATGATGAAGAGTATTGTAGGATGTAAGACAAGAGTAATAACATGTCATCAGTTAAAGAGGTTGTCCAGCGAAAAACTTTCTTTTAAATCAACTGATATTAGAAAGTTATACAGATTTGTAATTTACTTCTATTAAAAAATCTCAAGTCTTCCCGTACTTATCAGCTGTTGTATGTCATGCAGGAAATCTTGTTTTATTTTCAGTCTGCTCTCTGCTGACATCTCTGGCCGAGACAGGAACTTTGTCTCGGTTTTCTATGAATCCCCAAAGATAACCTCTCCTGCTATGGACAGTTCCTGTCTCAGCCAGAGATGTCAGTAGAGAGCACTGTGTCAGACATTTCCTACAGGACATAGAGCAGCTAATAAGTATGGGAAGACT
>NW_027209174.1:0-31997 GCF_027789765.1 Dendropsophus ebraccatus
CCCGGGCCGGTCCCCCAGGACACTTAAGGCCGCAGAGGCCGGATATTAATTTGGTCCGCCCGCTCTTTAAGGCTCCCGGAAGTAGCGGCCGCTGACACTGCTGGACGGTCTCTCTCCCTACACTTCTCTCACTTCATTGTTGGTGCAGGCAGCCTGCTCCCCATCAGGGAGTGAAGAGAAGTGCATGCCCATGAAGGAGGGAGAGGAGGCCGCTCCCCGGCCGGGAGAGGAGCCGCCCACTGTGCTGACAGGTATCTGGGGAGGGGGTCTGGGGGGGTTACTGGATAGTACTGGGGTCGTAAGCTTGAAGACACCAACACTATACAGTAGCCTAGGGGGCTGGAGCAGAGGACACTCACCTTCCTGTCCGGTCAGCAGCTGCACTGCAGTGTGATTAGCCCGGGCCTGCTCCTCTCTGCTCTGGTCAGCCTGATTAGAAGAGGCCAAGAACAGAAGAGAAGCATGGACCTGCTAGTGAGGATATTGGGAGTAGGGTGGGCATTGTGCTTTGTTCTGTACACATGTGACTCTCCAGTTCTTGCATGACACAACTCCCATTATACCCTGTGACAGGACATGATGAGAGTTGTAGTTTGGTAACAGCTGAGGAGCCACATGTTAGGAAAGCAATCATTTAGGGGTACAGTTTATTTAGTAGTGACTCCAACTGGACTCCTCCTCAGTGCAAAACTACTCCCATCACGCCCTGGTGGCAGGAGATAATAGGGATGGTAGTTTAGGAACAGCAGGAGGGTCACATGTGGGAGAACACTTCACTAAATAAACTGTACCCCTAAATAATTGCTTCCTAACAGTAGCTCCTCAGCTGTTACCAAACTACAACTCCCACCATGCCCTGCTGGCCAGATATAATGGGGGTTCTAGTTTAGGAACAACAGGAGAGTCACATATTGGAAACACCACACTAAATAAACATACCATAAATCATGTTCAACCAGTGGTCATCAGTGTACTTAACACAACCAGTCATACATCCTCACTTCTTTTATACTAAACTACCCCCCCCCCCATGCCTTGGGCCACCAGGGTACAACTGGGAGGTGTAGTTTTGGCATGGTTAGGGAAACAATAATTTAGCGAGGGGCGGGCAGTTTAATTAGTATAGTGTTCCCAACATGTGACCATCCAGCCGCTACAAGAATAGAACTCCATCATGTCCTGCTGACTAATGGAGGTTGTAGTTTAGGAACGCTGAGGGGCCACTGGTTGGAAAACGAAAACAATGATTAGGGGGGACAGTGGTACAGTTACATTAGAGGGACAGTGGTACAGTACATTAGAGAGGACATTGGTACAGGTCATTAGAGGCGGGCAGTGGCACAGTACATTAGAGAGGAAAGTGGTACAGTACATTAGAGAGGACAGTGGTGTACAGTACATTAGAGGGGTCAGTGGTACAGTACATTAGAGAGGACAGTGGTGACAGTACATTAGAGAGGACAGTGGTACAGGACATTAGAGGGGCATTAGTACGTACATTAGAGAGGACAGTGGTACAGTACATTAGAGGAGGACAGTGCCACAGTACATTAGAGAGGCAGGCTGGTACAGTACATTAGAGAGGATATGGTGGTACAGTACATTAGAGAGGACAGTGGTACGGTACATTAGAGAGCAACAGTGGTACGGTACATTAGAGGCGACATTGGTACAGTACATTAGAGAGGACAGGGTACAGTAATTAGAGGGGGCAGTGTACAGATACATTAGAGAGACAGTGCGTACAGTAAATAGAGGGGACAGTGGTACAGTACATAGAGAGGACATTGGTACAGTACATTAGAGAGGACATTGGTACAGCTACATTAAGAGGAGCAGTGGTACAGTACATTAGAGGGGACAGTGGTACAGTACATTAGAGGGGACAGTGGTACAGTACATTAGAGAGGACATTGGTACAGTACATTAGAGAGCACATGGTCCAGTACATAGAGGGGGCAGTGGCACAGTACATTAGAGAGGACATTGGTACAGTACATTAGAGAGGACAGTAGTACAGTACATTAGAGAGGACAGGGGCCAGTACATTAGAGGGGACAGTGGTGCAGTCCATTAGAGAGGACAGTGGTACCAGTACAGAGAGAGGACAGTGGTACAGGACATTAGAGGGACAGTGGTACAGTACATTAGAGATGACAGTGTTACAGTACATTAGAGGGGTAAGTGGTACAGTACATTAGAGAGGACATGGTACAGTACATTAGGGAAGGACAGTGGTACAGTCATTAGAGGGTACAGTGGTACAGTACATTAGAGGGTCAGTGGTACAGTACATTAGAGAGGACAGTGTACAGCCACACTAGAGGACAGTGTACAGTACATTAGAGAGAGAATTGGCTACACGTACATTAGAGAGGACAGTGTACAGTACATTAGAGAGAAGACAGTGGTACAGTACAATTAGAGAGGACAGTGGTACAGTACATTAGATAGGACAGTGGTACAGTGCATTAGAGAGGACAGTGGTACAGTGCATTAGAGAGGACAGTGGTACAGACATTAGAGGCGGACAGTGGTACAGACATAGAGGAGGCAGTGGTACAGTACATTAGAGGACAGTGGTACAGTACATTAGAGGAGGACAGTGGTACAGTACATTAGAGAGGACAGTGGTACAGTACATTAGAGGGGGACAGTGGCTACAGTACATTAGAGAGGATAGTGGTACAGAACATTAGAAAGGACAGTGGTACAGACGTTAGAGGGGACATTGGTACAGTACATAGAGAGGCAGTGGTACAGTTATTAGAGAGGACAGTGGTGATAGTACAATAGAGGGGACAGTGGTACAGTACATTAGAGAGCGACATTGGTACAGTACATTAGGGACATTGGTGCAGTCACATTAGAGGACAGTGGTACAGTACATTAGGAGGGACAGTGGACAGTACATTAGAGGGACATGTGTACAGACTTAGAGAGGCTAGTGGTACAGTACATTAGAGGGGACAGTGGTACAGTAACATTAGAGAGGATAGTGTACAGTACATTAGAGAGGACAGTGGTACAGTACATTAGAGAGGTAGTGGGTACAGTACATTAGAGAGGACAGGTACAGTACATTAGAGGGGCAGTGGTACAGTACATTAGAGAGGATAGTGGTACAGTACATATTTAGAAAGGACAGTGGTACAGTACATTAGAGGGGCAGTGGTACAGTACATTAGAGAGGACAGTGGTACAGTAATTAGAGAGGACAGTGTATAGTACAATAGAGGGGACAGTGGTACAGCTACATTAGAGAGGACATGGCTACAGTACATTAGAGGACATGGTGCAGTACATTAGAGGACAGTGGTACCGTACATTAGGGAGGACAGTGGTACAGTACATTAGAGGGGACAGTGGTTACAGTACATTAGAGGGATAGTGGTACAGTAAGTAGAGGGGACAGTGTACAGTACATTAGAGAGGATAGTGGTTACAGACATTAGAGAGGACAGTGTACAGTACATTAGAGAGGAATAGTGGATACAGACATAGAGGGACAGTGGTACAGTACATTAGAGATGCAGTGGTACAGTACATTTAGAGAGGACAGTGGTACCGTACATTAGACGGGGACATTGGTACAGTACATTAGAGGGGGCAGTGGTACAGTACATTAGAGGACATCGCGCGTACAGTACATTAGAGGACAGTTGGTACAGTACATAGGGAGGACAGTGGTACAGTACATTAGAGGGGACAGTGGTACAGTAACTAGAGAGGATAGTGGTAAAAGTACATTAGAGAGGACAGGTGGCTACAGTACATAGAGGGGACAGTGGTACAGTACATAGGGGGACAGTGGTACCGTACATTAGAGGGGACAGTGGTACAGTACATTAGAGGACAGTGGTACAGTACATTAGAGGACAGTGGTACAGTACATTAGATAGGACAGGGTACAGTACATTAGATAGGACAGTGGATACAGTACATTAGAGAGGGCAGTGGTACAGTGACATTATGAGAGGGCAGAGGCACAGTACATTAGAGGTGGACAGTGGTACAGTACATTAGAGAGGACAGTGGTAACAGTAAATTAGAGAGGACAGGTACAGTACATTAGAGAGGACACGGTACAGGACATTAGAGAGGACAGCGGTACAGTACATCTTAGAGAGGAACAGCGGTACAGTACATTAGAGAGGACAGTGGAACAGACATTAGAGGGGACAGTGGAACAGACATTGGAGGGCATAGGTATATAGTTTATTAAGTAAGCAGTGGCAAACTACATTGTGGGCACAGTATAACACGGGGCAGTGGCACTATTAATATAAAAACAGTTAATAAGAGGCACAGTTTATCAAGGGGGCGGTGGTACAGTTCCATTAGGACAAAGGGGTACATTGCATTTAGCACAAAGGGGGGGCTAACTGCAGATGGAAGCACAAAGTGAGGGCAAAAGGGAGGGCACAACTACAGAGGGCAACTAGAGGGAGCACAATCTACAGAGTGGGCACAAAGAGGGGGTCTCATTACAGATGAGGGCACAAAGAAGGGGTCTTACTACAGATGAGGAACAATGATGGATCCTAACTACAGATACAGGCATAAAGAAGGGAATCTAAATATAGAAAGAATTCACAGAAAAGGGAAACAACTACAGATTGGTCTTCAAAGAAGTCTCTTCTACTGTTTAAGGGCACTATGATAGAGAGTTTGTATAGAGGTGGAAAGGTGCTGTAAAAGTAATCCTGAAGATGTTTGTCTGGCAGATCGATGCTGTGATGATTGGGTGGAAGAAGTCTCATGATGGAAAGAAAGGAAACCTGAACCGACTCTGATCAGAGAAGACGTACACCTGTGGTAAACTGGATGTGTCTGCACTGTACTTACACCTCTATTTGTTTGGGGGAATTGGCCCCTGTGTGGTGTAGTGTAGTACCAGTATAGTAGTAATGCTTGTGGAGTGAGCGTTTATAAAGGAACCATTTATAATGTAGTTACTGTGTGATTATAGTATGTGGTCATGGTGTGGGGGTATTATTGGTCCTATTTAAGTAGTATTATTGGTTTATATAGTATACAGGGTTGGTCAGTAATAGTATGATGTCCATGTACCATAACAGGACAATTCCAATCCAGCTGAAGAGTGAACTCTGGCCTTATATAAAAATCCTGGGCCAGGGGAAATAAAAAGACTACACTACTAAACCCCGTGCCCACTGACAGCACAGGACACAGTCTCCACCGCTGCTGTTATCCTGTTCATCCGTCCTGCATTGTAAGTTCGGCTGACAAGAGTACCCACTGCCCCAGAGTGACGCTGACACTGCAGACACCAGAGCTGACAGGAACCGGTCTGTGAGCAGAGACGCTGCTACTGCGGGGGAACAGACACAGGTAAATAGGATTCTTTATTAGTTCCCCTCACCCCATGCCTGACTTGGATGTTTAGGTTCCGCAACAGTACACTTTAAGTATATGTGCCATGACGTTGTCACGCACTACTGCAGGCCACTGCTGTGTGCTGACCCAGACAAAGTTGCCAGCCAGCCCTGCCGCTGACACTGACACAGACACCGCTGACACTGAAACCACTGACACAGCAACCGCTGACACTGACACACGCACTGACACAGACACCACGTGACACTGACACACTGACACTGACACAGACACCGCTGACACAGACACCGCTGACACTGACACCGCTGACACTGACACACTCCACTGACACAGACACCGCATGACACACTCACTACTGACACAGACACCGTGACACTGACCACCACTCCATCCACTGACACAGCACGCTGACACTGGGACACACTGCACTGACACAGACACCGCTGACACTGACACACTCCACTACTGACACAGACACCGCTGACACAGACTTACACACACACATATGTACTCACCCACACAGCAGTTACAGCTCTGTCCTCCCCTCTTCTCCTCAGGCCTTTCCAAGTGAGGGGATGGACAGGGTACGTAGATTCACTTGGATTTAGACGCTACCATCTCTTCACAGTAAATTTGAGGACCTTGGGTCATGGGTGACATGGACTATCCATGTGTGACCTCTTTCTCCCCCCCTCTGTGTGCTTCCCCTGCGTGTGCCTGCCCAGCAGTGTCTCAGGAGCTCGGAGGAGGGGAGTGTGAGGTGCTGGGCCCCTTGCAGGTGGGGGGTGGCTGCTCCATGGTTAGTCAGTCTCAGGACAAAGGTCCTGAATGGCTAACCAGGGACATTGCAGGGCAGAGCAGGTCACAGGGCCCCTGATGCGGTGGGCCCCATAGCAGTCGCAGCCAATCCTGTCAAAAGGTGCTCTCGAGTACAAAGAACATCAAACATGCAACCCTCTCCTGCTGTTGTAAAACTACAATTCCCATCATGCTTGGAGAAGCAAGGCTTTGGCTTTGGTGTCCAGGCATGATGGGAATTGTAGTGCTGTAACAGCTGGAGGGTTGCATGCTTGACACCCCTGACCTAGACCATCAATGTCTGCTCAGCTGTTTATCAGAGCCATGGCCTTGGTATATAGACACTTAATAGGGCGAGAAGCAGTTAGCGCCACTCATTGTGTAGTGGTAGATCCATATTACTGTAGCTCAGCTCCCATTATAGTGAATGAGAGGTACGCTGTAGCAACCGGTGCCACCACTACACAATGGACAGAGCCATTTGCTTCCAGTGCCGTTCACAGTGCATGTGCCAGAGTAAAAAGGCATGGTGACAGCCAATCAGACATTGATGGCCCATCCTGAAAAAAAACTTAAGAAGATAAGAAATCTCTGTTTGTGACCCCCGCTTATCTAGCGTCAGCCATCAATGATAACTGTTGCTAGTTGGAATATCCATGTAGATCACAGTATTGATAAATCTGCCCAGAAGACTTCTATAATCAAAGGTATAGTAGTATTAATATTAGGCTGGGTTTACACATGGTAACCCACTGGGTCACAGAACGGCCGGTGTGAGTGAAGAACATCCTGGCTGGTACTGCAGTACTGGCCAGATGAACTTCACGTATGATGAATAGGGATGTGGCGGGATGCGATGTGTGCCCGCATCCCAATTCATAGCACACACATTGGAAATTGCAGCCGGAGCCACACTTCCATTGTGTGAACTGACAGTTATGTGCAGCCACTACTCAATGAATAGCAGACGCACAAAACTGAAATGTGAGTTTTCTGTGCGGCCGCTTGCAATGCTTGCAATCTGGCCAGGATTCCATTGACTGCAGTGCAACATAAATTTTCTATTAATCAAAGCCGTTGTTGCAAATCGGCAACAACGGCCATGATATAAAAAAAATTTTACGTTGTGTGAACTTATCCTTATACTGTAAGAGCTTCTAATATCTAAATACAATAGAACAGGTCAGATTGGCCAGAACATTACATCAGGATAATCTGTATTCTATAGCAAGAACATTGAACAAAGCTGGCGACAAGTCTCCTTTTAAGCTTCCATTTCCCAGTATTATGTTCAAAGAATTTAACGCATAGCAAACAGAAGTATAAATATAAATATAATGGGTCCATTGTAAAAATTCCCTTTAAGGAGAGTCAGCATCAGAGTATAGCAGAAAAATGTATTGACTATAAGTAATAACGCTATGGTTTGGTGGCTCTGATGTGGATATCTAGATTAGGTCTATGGAAGCTATCGCCACTTCTCTCCATCTTCTTCATGTGTCTGCAGATAGATGTTATAATGGCCGCCAGTGATGCAAAAGATAGAAGAAAACCCAAAGAAGACAAACCCATAAAAGCTTCATATAAGCAAACGCATCTTGGTGCAATGACGGATGCATTTTTAAGGGAGGAATTGAAGGCCATGTTTGACCGTTTGTCTCCGATACATCCCAAGAGAAAGTAAGACTCAACAAGAAGGAGATGAGAATGGATGGAAGAAGAAGCCCTATCACCATCTTGGGGAATCTTCTCTGGACATACACGTAGAGTTGGTGTTTTAGGTTCGCAATTCTGAAGCAAAAATTTACAGAGAGCCAAGTAGAAATCCAGATGTTACACGACATTATAGCCAGACACACAGCCGTGCTAACCCTTTGGACGTCATACGTGACCACCACATGGATAGGTGGCAACTGCACAATATAGCCACAAAGTTTAAGGACTTCATATAGAGAGCTGAAGAAGCTGATGCCACAGATCAGTCCATCGGACATGCTCATACTTTTGTTTTTCACCCATTCTAGGCCATTCACGACAAGAATGAAGGTATTGCCTAAAAGCGAACACAATAGAGCAATGATATCAATGACTGCTAGCTCTATGGTCAACATGTTGGCTTTGTCTGGTCTCTGACCACTGTCGAATGGGAAAGGTCTATATACAGATCAGATGTGTCACCTTGAGGACAATGCAAATATTCTCGCTTTGCAAGTGGACACCTAACACTTCTATTGTGTTTAACCCATGCTGGGATTGTCACGTGAAAATTTAGTTAATGCTCCCAACAAACAAAGAGGACTGAGCAATAAGATGAACAGACATCAGTAGGATGGTTGATAGATTGGTTCTGTCTTGTCTCTCGGAACTTTTACGAATTAGAATGTTAGAATGACGTGTCTGCGAAAGGTCCATATAGACAGGATGGTTGGGAGACATATTATGGATGACAATAGACGAGAAACAATGCAAATACAGTAGTGTCTCTCATGCAATGGGCATCTAACTACTCTCTGTTAAATGGAACCTGTCACGAAGATCCTCCGACCTGATCGCCATGCAATCAGGTATCCATTGAGTTGACCATGTGGGTTGGTAATGTGTACGACGATTATTTGGATATATTATAGCTCTATAGTATCTATCTTTATTGTATCTACATCTTATCAACTTTATAGTATATTACTTTATTGTACATCTTTTTCTTTGCAGTTTCCAGTGCTATCTTCCTTTCCTTCGGTGAGGGCAGGTTTAGACTACGTAATTCTTGCAGATAAATTCCTCTGAATTCCGTTGCCTGTACGCGCTCACGGCCGCGCGCCTCTCCGCCCATGCCATAGACACCATTCTATGCACGGGGCGGATTCTGTATTCCGCCGAAATAATTGACACGTCAATTCTTTCGGCAGATAGCGGATTCAGCCGGCCCATATAATGGTGTCTATGGAGCCAGTGGAAAGGCGCGCGGCCGTGAGCGGAATTCGGTGGAATTTATTTGTGAGGATTCCGTAGTCTGAACCCGCCCCAAGAAGGTATTGTCCTGCATAGACCATGACCCAGCCCTGGTCCTGTTTCTGTGTTCAGCTCAGAAGGTTTATACCCGTAGCTCATATTTCTAGAGAATAAGAGGATAAAAACCCTCCATGGAGCTCTAATGGCTACCCTAATGTTGTTGGTTTTGAATACAAATATATCTAATATACAACATAATAGAACTGATAAAACTTCAGAAATAAGACTATGAAGGATTACTGGTTGGGGAAGCATTGTTTAATAACTCACAATCCAGAATGTCCGATACTTCTGGTTTCTCTGGCTATGGTCGGCGCTAGTATAGTGGATATTATGTTAGCGATAAAACACGAGGACAGACGCTTCAGTGATTTCCCTGCTCGTACTGGATCCTCTGTGTGTCCCATATCCATCCCAGTCCCACGCAGCAAAGTCTCCGCATTGGCGAGGGTTGTTTTCTGGGAAATATCCCCCACCTCCGATGCAGAACTGAGAATATAGAGAGTTTTATCTTCTATTATTTACAGTCATTATAAGAAAAAATCATACAATTCCAGCAAATCCTACAGCAAGGACTTCCATCGTAGATGAGTGATATACTTACATGTTCAGTATTACACCCGATCGCTTTCATCCCAGGACACAGGGCCAGTGCCGCCTTCTCATTGTTAAAAACCCGGAAATGAATATAACCAGGAATGTACTGAGCTGTGAACGTATAGGAGTATACACTTTAAGAGGAATGACAGCAAGCATACAAATAATTCCATCACCCCCCAATACAGCCTATAGTAACACTGTGTTATCCTTACTTATTATTATAAAAGAATAATCTAATTGTTTAAATCACTGTCTGCAATAGTGTCCCTAAGGCTATGTTCACACTACGATGAGTGTCCGGCCGTAGTCGTACACAGCCGTACATGTGCGGCTGAAAGTACGGCGTGGTAAAAAATAGACATGCGGCGGATCGCGAACATGTAGGCGAACCGCGAACATACGCCCGTAGTAGAGTTATGCTTCCCTAGCTTGTTTCGAAGTGATCTGAAACAGGTCATTTACTTGGAAATCTTCGCCCAGCCCAATAAAAACACACAGAACCTTTTGGATCTAAAAATCAAGTTCATTTGACTGAAATATGTATTCCGTACGGGACCGCATGGAAATCCACGTGCAGTGAGTCGGAACATTTCCGTCCTCAAACAATGGTCTTGTTCATTTTTCACGGCGCCGTATACGATCCGGCCGTAAGCTCATACGTAGTGTGCATTGTGCGTGCGTATATCGTATACTTTCAAGCGAACGCATCAACCTCAAAACTACGTGCGTATATTCGCGGTTCGCACTACGGCCGGTAAAAATACGTAGTGTGAACATAGCCTTAAGCTGTATACTTTATACTATACACACACTAGCCTGCAAGATCTGTGCATGTTAAAAGAGTACTCCGGCGAAAATCTTTTTTTTCAAATCAATGTTTCAGAAAGTTATATAGATTAGTAATTTACTTCTATTTAAAAAAAATTATGTCTTCCAGTGCTTATCAGCTGCTGTATGTCCTGCAGAAAGTGGTGTATTCTTTCCAGTCTGACACAGTGCTCTCTGCTGCCACCTCTGTCCATGTCAGGAACTGTCCAGAGCAGCAGAGGTTTTTATAGGGATTTGCTACTGCTCTGGACAGTTCCTGACATGGACAGAGGTGGCAGCAGAGAGCACTGTGTCAGACTGGAGAGAATACACCACTTCCTGCAAGACATACAACAGCTGATAAGTACTGGAAGACTAGAAGTAATTACAAATCTATATAACTTTCTGAAGCCATTGATTTGTAAGAGAA
Organism: Dendropsophus ebraccatus; assembly: GCF_027789765.1. Taxonomy (NCBI): domain Eukaryota; kingdom Metazoa; phylum Chordata; class Amphibia; order Anura; family Hylidae; genus Dendropsophus; species Dendropsophus ebraccatus. Next base: position 11,006 of record NW_027209174.1, read on the forward strand.
ATATTTTTGTCGGAGCAACCCTTTAAATATATTACATTTTGACCACGTCTTTCCGAATGTGGCCCATAGAGGGAGCAACTGACCACCCGGGTCCCACTCACAGCACCCCCAGCTATTAGAGAGACAGTTCTTTACTTACATTTTGAGTCAGGAGCGTAATAGTTAGTTGTCTTTGTTTCATCTCCATGGTCATAGACAACTGGCACGGCTGGTCCATTATCTCTTGGCAGGTGCCAATATATGCCACAGGGTATTTCTAGGGGAAGATAAATATAATAGGTAAACCCATTTAGGAGCCTCTATGGGTCATGAATGATAGGTTTCCTTTAGGAAATAGATGCCAGTGCCAAGTCTATGGGGTGCCATTTGTTTGACACAAAACCTATTATTCAGCATAACATGTAACTTTATGCCACAAAATACAATTTATGTGTCGCACAGAAATTTTGTCATACAGAATACTGTATATTTTTTCAAGAAAAATGTATTTTGTGACACAGAATTTATTATTTTGGAGAGATGTTTAGCTTGGTATGATATCCCCAGTCAATGTTATAAGACTCCTTGATAGAATGAGACTTGACTTGAAAGGACATATTCTTGCCAAGAGATGTGAGAGCTATTTGCATATCCTTTCTTCCCAGATTTCTTGGAGCAGCAATGGTCTGTAAGTCTCCACCCCCTCTTTCCACTCCCACAAAGACTCTTCCTAGAGATTATTATCCCTTGAAGCCAGGTCAATAGCTGCTTCTCCGCCAGCCACCCTGCTTTGCACTGAAGGGGGCCACAACCCCGAAACAGCTGTCTGCTGATGGTAAGTCTTATCTTCTGGAGAAATTGTTTGGCTTGGCATAATATCCCCAGTCAATGTTCTAAGATTTTAGACAGAGTGAGACTTGACTTGAAGGGATGTCTGTTTGCTCAATAAGAGCTATTTTACATATCCTTTCTTCCCATTTGTAAAGTCCAAAATTCAACGGCATATAAGGTGAAAGTAATCCAGGTCTATTCAGCCAAGTATCAATATAAGTTTTGACCAGGAAACCAGACATACTCGAAAAAACCATTATTGGTCGAAACGTTGTATTGACACTTGGCCGAATAAACTTGGATTACTTTCACCTTGGACTTTCTTAGTGTATTGGTTCACCTTACTGGAATTGTAAACTTCTGACATGCTATCTACCAAGAGCCTAGAGATCTCTTGGTTGTGCTGGACCTATTCTACCGAATTTTACTTTGTCACACAGATTTTGCCAAAACTTGATTTTCTGCCACGAAATTTGTAGGATTTACTGCAATTTTTTCATTTTAATAAATATGGCACAGATTTAGTAAATATGCCAGATACTCCATTCTTAAAGCGAATGTACCACTAGTACATCGCGTTTTAATTTTTTTACGTGACAGACCGGTGCAGGGTTGCTGTAGCTGTGGTCCTTTTTTTTAACTGCCGCTTTGTCCCTGTGCACGGCACCGGTCTATTCGAGCACCAGCCCCGCATGAAGCACTGGTGGCGCCCGCTGATCCCCAGTGTGATGATCTCCCCTTCATTGATTCTGTATTGGCGCCGGCATCATGTGATAAACAAAAAAGCAATGTACCTAGTGGAACATTGGCTTTTATAAATCCCCCCATTATGTCACAAAATCTATATCACAAAATAATATTGTGTGCAAAAAAAAAAAAAAGTTTGTGAGAAAAAAAATGAATTCTGTAAATTGTCTGAAAATATCCATTATGCTGTAGATTTTCTTGCAGACTCTCGTAATGGTGGGGTGATGTTGATATATACTAGCTATTACATACAGCTGCTGACGCATTTTTTCATCAACATAATTCTTTCCTACCCTTACAATGGTGGTGGTGGGGGGTGGGGTGGGGAGAACGCCAAGGTTATTTAAACTTTTAAATAAGTCCCACAATCTTCTTCCAGGAATCTGTGTAACTTGTTTACCATACTCGTGGAACTTAAAGGGTTTATTCGAGGATAAAATTCATAATAAGGGTATAACAACCTATAAAAGCATCATGAGCCTGAGGCATATTGGAGGGGTAAGCTGACAGGGAAATTTTTTTCTTTCTTATTGTTTTTTTCTTTATTATATCTTTCATTATCTCCCGTAGCATGTGACAACCTAACCATGAAATACCTGGTATAAATAGAAGAGATTGTCGCCATGTGACTGCAGGAAGCCATTTGTTCGATATCTTAGAAGAGCTGAAATCCTCCAAAGAGAGGGGGGTGTTTTATTAGGTACTTGCCATATACCAACATCTTTTGCCCTGACATCGTAATATCCAGGGTTCTAGAAGAAGTGACCAAATAGGTTTATGTTACAGAAGAGAAACGTTTATTACAGTATATATAGATACTGTATATATACCTTGTAGTCATCACTGGTGGCTCCTCCGCAGTTCCGAATATAGCATAATTTGCCCAGTTACCCTCGCCTTCTGGGACATTCCGGTTGTTACCTTGCTGACTAGACCAACGATCTCCATCAGTGCATTTCCCATACATATTATTCTCATGTACACTGGCCACCAATGTCCAGCCTCCACCATTGGTAGTCATGTCACAGTATGTCTGGTAGGTGGCTCCATTTACTGTAGTCAGAGTATAAATCCCATCTAGTAATAAAATCATAATGTTACTCGTATATATTGCCATACTGAAATGAGTTGATATAGATTGTAAGTAGCCGAGCGAAAGAGAAGGATTTAAAATTTCTGATTTAATCCAGAGGTCACAGCTGGCTAGCCAGTAGACATACCATGGTCTCCATTGTAGATGACCACCAGAATCCCCTGTTTTAGGACATCAGTGCAAGTTCCTGACTGAGAACACATGCACACTTGGCACACAATGGCATTCGTCCGCTATGTGATGTGTATGCAGGGGCGGGCTGGGCCGGGGGGCAGGGGGGCATGTGCCCCCCGGGCCGGTCTTACTCAATATCAATGGGCCGTGTGTTCCGGATACAGGTTAGGGGCTGCAGCGGCCGCCTACCCTGTGTGCGGAGGAGAATGAAGTCCGCCTCTGCTCCCCCGCTCTCACCCCCCCCCCCCCCCGGCCGCAGGTTAAAGGACCCAGGGCCGCAGCGGCCGGCCGTTCACCTAGCAACAGGCCGGAGGAGGATGTCTGGCTCTGTCCCCGCCCCCAGCCTCCTTCCAGCTCCTGCAGCCGCACTACCCAGCCAGCGTCAGGCTGGAGGAGAAGGAGGGGGATGCCGTCAGACGGGAATCCCAGGCGCACTAATAGCAGACAGCCCATTGGCTGTCTGCCTTGTCAATCACCGCCACGCTGTTTCCGGCCACCCGCGCGCTAGTGACGTCACGCGTCTGCAGCGGGGAGAAGAGGAGCTGTGCGCAAGCCTGCCAGATCTCTAGGTGAGTATAGGGGATCCTTTACCCCCAATACTGCTCTACTACTACCCCAATACTGCTCTACTACTACCACCAATACTACTCCTAATACTGCTCTACTACTACCCCAATACTGCTCTACTACTACCCCCAATACTGCTCCTAATACTGCTCTACTACTACCCCAATGCTGCTCTACTACTACCTCCAGTACTGCTCTACTACTACCCCCAATAGTGCTCTACTACTACCTCCAATACTGCTCCTAATACTGCTCTACTACTACCCCCAATACTGCTCCTAATACTGCACTACTACTACCACCAATACTGCTCTACTACTACCTCCAGTACTGCTCTACTACTACCCCCAATAGTGCTCTACTACTACCTCCAATACTACTCCTAATACTGCTCTACTACTACCCCCAATGCTGCTCTACTACTACCTCCAGTACTGCTCTACTACTACCCCCAATAGTGCTCTACTACTACCTCCAATACTGCTCCTAATACTGCTCTACTACTACCCCCAATGCTGCTCTACTACTACCCCCAATACTGCTCCTAATACTGCACTACTACTACCACCAATACTGCTACTACTACTACCTCCAGTACTGCTCTACTACTACCCCCAATAGTGCTCTACTACTACCACCAATACTACTCCTAATACTGCTCTACTACTACCCCCAATACTGCTCTACTACTACCCCCAATACTGCTCCTAATACTGCTCTACTACTACCCCCAATGCTGCTCTACTACTACCTCCAGTACTGCTCTACTACTACCCCCAATAGTGCTCTACTACTACCTCCAATACTGCTCCTAATACTGCTCTACTACTACCCCAATACTGCTCTACTACTACCCCCAATACTGCTCCTAATACTGCTCTACTACTACCACAATACTGCTCTACTACTACCTCCAATACTGCTCTACTACTACCCCAATACTGCTCTACTACTACCTCCAATACTACTCCTAATACTGCTCTACTACTACCCCAATGCTGCTCTACTACTACCCCCAATACTGCTCCTAATACTGCACTACTACTACCACCAATACTGCTCTACTACTACCTCCAGTACTGCTCTACTACTACCCCCAATGCTGCTCTACTACTACCCCCAATACTGCTCCTAATACTGCTCTACTACTACCTCCAGTACTGCTCTACTACTACCCCAATACTGCTCTACTACTACCCCCAATACTGCTCCTAATACTGCTCTACTACTACCACCAATAGTGCCCTACTACTACCACCATCAATACTACTCCTAATACTGCTCTACTACCCCCAATAGTGCCTTACTACTACCCCAATACTACTCCTAATACTGCTCTACTACTACCACCAATACTGCTCCACTACTACCCCCAATACTGCTCCTAATACTGCTCTACTACTACCCCCAATACTGCTCCTAATACTGCTCTACTACTACTACCCCAATACTGCTCTACTACTACCCCCAATACTGCTCCTAATACTGCTCTACTACTACCACCAATACTGCTCTACTACTACCTCCAGTACTGCTCTACTACTACCCCCAATGCTGCTCTACTACTACCCCAATACTGCTCCTAATACTGCTCTACTACTACCTCCAGTACTGCTCTACTACTACCCCCAATACTGCTCTACTACTACCCCCAATACTGCTCCTAATACTGCTCTACTACTACCACCAATAGTGCCCTACTACTACCACCATCAATACTACTCCTAATACTGCTCTACTACCCCCAATAGTGCCTTACTACTACCCCAATACTACTCCTAATACTGCTCTACTACTACCACCAATACTGCTCCTAATACTGCTCTACTACTACCACCAATACTGCTCCACTACTACCCCCAATACTGCTCCTAATACTGCTCTACTACTACCCCCAATACTGCTCTACTACTACCCCAATACTGCTCCTAATACTGCTCTACTACTACCCCCAATACTGCTCTACTACTACCCCCAATACTGCTCCTAATACTGCTCTACTACTACCCCCAATGCTGCTCTACTACTACCTCCAATACTGCTCTACTACTACCCCCAATACTGCTCTACTACTACCTCCAATACTGCTCCTAATACTGCTCTACTACTACCCCCAATGCTGCTCTACTACTACCCCCAATACTGCTCCTAATACTGCACTACTACTACCACCAATACTGCTCTACTACTACCTCCAGTACTGCTCTACTACTACCCCCAATAGTGCTCTACTACTACCTCCAATACTACTCCTAATACTGCTCTACTACTACCCCCAATGCTGCTCTACTACTACCCCCAATACTGCTCCTAATACTGCACTACTACTACCACCAATACTGCTCTACTACTACCTCCAGTACTGCTCTACTACTACCCCCAATGCTGCTCTACTACTACCCCAATACTGCTCCTAATACTGCTCTACTACTACCTCCAGTACTGCTCTACTACTACCCCCAATACTGCTCTACTACTACCCCCAATACTGCTCCTAATACTGCTCTACTACTACCACCAATAGTGCCCTACTACTACCACCATCAATACTACTCCTAATACTGCTCTACTACCCCCAATAGTGCCTTACTACTACCCCAATACTACTCCTAATACTGCTCTACTACTACCACCAATACTGCTCCACTACTACCCCCAATACTGCTCCTAATACTGCTCTACTACTACCCCCAATACTGCTCCTAATACTGCTCTACTACTACCACCAATACTGCTCCACTACTACCCCAATACTGCTCCTAATACTGCTCTACTACTACCCCCAATACTGCTCTACTACTACCCCCAATACTGCTCCTAATACTGCTCTACTACTACCCCCAATACTGCTCTACTACTACCCCCAATACTGCTCCTAATACTGCTCTACTACTACCACCAATACTGCTCCACTACTACCCCAATACTGCTCCTAATACTGCTCTACTACTACCCTAATACTGCTCTACTACTACCCCCAATACTGCTCTACTACTACCCCCAATACTACTCCTAATACTGCCCTACTACTACCCCCAATACTGCTCCTAATACTGCTCTACTACTACCACCAATACTGCTCCACTACTACCCCCAATACTGCTCCTAATACTGCACTACTACCACCACCAATACTGCTCTACTACTACCCCCAATACTGCTCTACTACTACCCCCAATACTGCTCCTAATACTGCTCTACTACTACCACCAATAGTGCCCTACTACTACCACCATCAATACTACTCCTAATACTGCTCTACTACCCCCAATAGTGCCTTACTACTACCCCAATACTGCTCCTAATACTGCACTACTACCACCACCAATACTGCTCTACTACTACCCCCAATGCTGCTCTACTACTACCCCCAATACTGCTCTACTACTACCCCCAATGCTGCTCTACTACTACCCCAATACTGCTCCTAATACTGCACTACTACTACCACCAATACTGCTCCACTACTACCCCCTACTGCTCTACTACTACACCAATACTGCTCTACTACTACCTCCAATACTGCTCCTAATACTGCTCTACTACTACCCCCATACTGCTCTACTACTACCCCAATACTGCTCTACTACTACCCCCAGTACTGCTCTACTACTACCCCCAATACTGCTCCTAATACTGCTCTACTACTACCCCCAATACTGCTCTACTACTACCCCAGTACTGCTCTACTACTACCACCAATACTACTCCTATACTGCTCTACTACTACCCCCAATAGTGCCCTACTACTACCCCCAATACTGCTCTACTACTACCCCAATACTGCTCTACTACTACCACCAATACTGCTCCCAATACTGCTCTACTACTACCCCAATGCTGCTCTACTACTACCCCAATACTGCTCCTAATACTGCACTACTACTACCACCAATACTGCTCTACTACTACCTCCAGTACTGCTCTACTACTACCCCCAATACTGCTCTACTACTACCCCCAATACTGATCCTAATACTGCTCTACTACTACCACCAATACTGCTCCCAATACTGCTCTACTACTACCCCAGTACTGCTCTACTACTACCCCCAGTACTGCTCTACTCCTACCCCAAATACTTCTCCACTACCATTCCTACTATTACCCCACTCCTGATACTACTACTACTACTCCCAAAACTGCTACTCCCCTTATCTACTACTACACCCTCACCTTCTACGCTTCTACTGTTACTACACCCCTTATCCACTATGCCTCTACTACTACACATCATAATTCAAAAAAAAATAATAAAAATAAAAAAATCGAGATTTAAATCTAGAATTGAGAAAAAAAAATAAATCGAGATTTAATGTTTTGCCCATATTGCCTACCCCTAGTTCCAGCCATAAGGTAAGGATTTTGGAGTTCCAGCTGTCAGGACATGAGTTGTAGTTCCAGATATGAGGTCAGGATGGGAGTTGTAGCTGCAGTTATGAGGTCGGGATAGGAGTTGTAGTTCCAGCTGTGAGGTAAGGTGGGAGTTGTAGTTCCAGCTGTGAGATTTTTGCTACAACTGGGGGCACACAGATTGGGGAACATATATAATGACACCATAAATGTTTATAATCATAGCGATTCTCTGCCTAATCAGATTATCGCCCCATGTTACATGACCAGCAATCAGCTCACTTTCGGCTGATTGTGCACTTTAAGGCCGGGTTCAACACAGGGTAAGACAGACCTTTCTGTGACCAGCCTGCACCCCATCCCAATTCAACATTGCACAATGAGCAGGGCCGGGGCACTCTCCATTGTGTGAACTGTCATTTGTGTCGCCGCTATTCATCAAAAAAAAAAACTGACGTTGTCATTCAGCCGCTTGCAATCAATACGGACGTGTTATGTGTATACATCCCCCACCTCCGTTCCCCCGTCCCCCCCGTACAATGTAAATTATCAATTAATCATGGCCATTGTTGCAAATTGCAACAACAAGCCTTCCTTGATAATACGTGTGTGTGTGAACCTAGACTAAACCTGTCCACCTGCCATACCACTGTGCACACCATTGGCTATGCATTTCTCTGTGTAATTGCAAAGAGGTTTTAACTTGTTTGGACACACAGAGAGGGCAGAACCATTTTGTTTATTATATCTGATTGGTCAGGCACAAAAGGGTCTATCCTCTATATATGGAGGCCTGGGGGCTTATCCGCTATATGAGTACAGATTGGGGGGGTCTTTCTATTATATGAGGACCAGGGGCGCATTAAGGGTACACAGGACCCAGGGCAGTTTAGAAATTGTGGGTTGTAGTATTGTACAGTGATATAGACACATATATACAGACATATATTAACATATTGCCCCTGGCACCTGACAGTCTCACCATAATAAGCAGCAGAGACAGACAGGTAGTCTGTCATCACCAGCAGCTGCAACATCTCTTCCCGGTTGCCCCTATCCCCCTGGCATGTCCTCCTTGGTAGGCACACTTTGACACCGCCGCTCCTGACCCTCGGCGACAAGGGTGCACCACATGACCCGGACGTCCAACACGGACGCTACTCTGTTTGGGGGTAGCTGTGGAGATTGGGGGCTAGCAATCAAAAGGGAGACTAGACGGCATCAATCAGTGTGGTGCATTCCGGCTGAGGATATTTTCCAGCCATGAGCAGTGGTGTGCGTGTGCTGTGTTATAATGGGGGCAATCTCCCTGGGTCCCCCGGAGCCAGGCCCTGGGCCCTGGGCGGTAGCACAGATTGCCCTCATTATAATCTGCCTATGATGAGGACATAGAGTGAGCCTGCCAGCCTGGATCTAAATACTATGGGGGGCATAAAGGGGCACTGTTATAGTGTGGAGCAATAGAGATGGGGAGTGTATAGAGGTAAGGGTGGTGCTGGAGCCAAGAGTCTAACATGTTTCTCTGGTTAATTCTGCATAGACTATTCATGGACTGGAGTAGTCTTTGTGATGGCCGGGCCAGATGGAGATGGAAAGCGAAACAACTTTGCTTAACAACACATCACCTGCAACTCACACAGAGAAGACGCCTTGGATGTAACTGCACTAGTATATCCGGTTATGATTAGTAATATTTGTTTATATGGTGGATTCTATCAGTCACCATACAGAACACAGGTGTCAGCTGTGGCCCTCCAGCTGTTACCATCATGATGTAGTTTTGCAGCAGTGGAGGGTAGTGAGTTTGACCCTCCGGTATAGTGGTATCAGTTGCTATGTTGTGAGTAGAGATGAGCTAATCTACAGTAGGAATGGAGCGAAGCGCTTTCTATCTGCATTCAGCTTATCAGGCTGCAGGCTTTGCAGTCCGCTCTGCTTGCTGCCGCTTCTCCCTGGGTGCTGGGATCCAGTTTCCCAGGACTGGATCCATCTTTTCCCAGCACTCGGGGAGGAGTGACACAGAGTAGAATAGCCCACAGTCTGATAAGCTGAATGCAGATATAGGAATGAGGCACTTCACTTCATTTGTACTGTAGATTCACTCATCTCTAATTGTAATGATGGTGGTGGTCATGGTGCTGATAACTGATGGCTATTTAGACATGTACAGTATTAGGCATAGAAAAATGTTTTATTTTAATTTATATATGTGTTTTTGGTTTTCTTTATAAATCCTAAAATTTGCTGTAACCTGTAGCTGAAATATGTGCCCCATGCTGGGCCCATCAGCTACAGCACAATCCTCATACTGCCTGATAGATATTAGACAGACATGTGATAGATAGATAGATAGATAGATAGATAGATAGATAGATAGATAGGAGAGAGAGAGAAAGATTATAGATAGATAGGAGAGAGATGATAGATACATAGATAAGAGATAGATAGATAAAGGAGATAGATAGATTTAATAATAGGTAAGGGCCAGAGTTGTCCTTGAAGGATGGGCCGCTGGCCTGCTACTCATGGGCCACTGCTATGTGGCTGCCCCCCAGGCTAAAATTTGCCAGCCAGCCCCTGTGTGTATAGCCAGCTATGTTGTCAGGTTGGGGACAGGAGGATACAAGACAGGTGAGTCCCTGTGCTGGCACCCGCCCTGCTGTCCCTCCCAACTTACCACAACTGCCCTAAGTGGCAGCAGACAACTGGGCAACAGGTGAAAACACAGAAACACGGACAATACCAACAAACACAATGAATCGTAGTCAACAAGTTGGTAGTCGCAGTGCCAAATCAGAAGTCAAAGGGGAAGTCGAGAAGCCAAAAAAGAGAATCAGGGAACCAGGAAATAAATCAAGATAAACGCTAGGTCAAGGGATACTGAGGCTCTATCGCAGGCAAGGGAGCATGCTAGGGGTAGTAGTCTAATGGAAGCCGGAGTCCCAGCCCCAGGATGTGATTGGGGCTGAAACTCCAGCCTCCAGCACACACAATGGAGCTGACTGGCGGTGCCGGCCTCCAGTCAGCAAGTACTTAGTAGAATTAGCTGTGCCGGCCGAGGAAGAGAAGTCCCGGCTGCGGCACAGTAACCATGGACGCCGAAGACCCACTAGCAACCGGCCGCGCTGATTGTCAGGTTCACCGTCTAAGAGGCCAGCCGGCAGTGCGGGGAGCCGGCTTGTGACATATGTACTACATTAGTGCTCGCTGTAAGGAAAATACAAAGCTGACTGAAACTCCATCTAGCAAAATGAGTAGTTTGTCAGGGGTTATGGGTTTGTCTTTAATAAACGCATGTTCACATTGAGGAATAGGCAAGAAATTTCAAGCAAAATCCGCACTTAATTTTACACGCATTCTGCTTGAAATTACGTCTGTAAAATATGTACAGAGCAATGGCCCATTGTGTTCAATGGGAAGCTCCGCTCTGTCGTTCACTCGGTGGAATTTACGTATGGAATGTTCCAGACAAATTCACTAGAGAAATCCCATAGAAGTCACTGGGGCTTTGAATTTACACTTTCCTCTTGAATTTTATCAGAGAAGAAGAAGAAGAAATTTCAAGCAGGAAACTTCAATTCCTCATCTATTCCTCAGTTTGAACATACCCTTACTCCTTTAGGCCCCGTTCACACTAAGCAAAGTGTGTCCTGCGGTGAATGAATGGAAGGGTATGCGCGCATCCGCTTCCTCCCCTCTCCGCTCAAAGAATTGAAATGTCATTTCTTTGAGAGGAGATCGGCGGAGCGGACGCGCGCTTTCCCATTCCCTTTTTTGCTCAATGTGAACAGGGCCTCATAGTAAACCGGACATACTTTTATGCTGACTGAACCATAAGTCAATGGGGCGGTCCCTGGTGGCTTTTTCACTCCCCACAACATTGATTGATAGATCTCTCCCTGTTTGGCCATAGGGAGATTTATATAAATAGGCAGAAGCTTCAATGACTTGTGGTTCAGGCAGCATCAAATGGATTACAGGTTCCCTTTAAGACACATCAGGGGAGATTTATCAAACATGGTGTAAAGCGAAACTGGCTCAGTTGCCCCTAGCGACCAATCAGATTCCACCTTTCATTCCTCACAGACTCTTTGGAAAATGAAAGGTGGACTCTGATTGGTTGCTAGGGGCAACTGAGCCAGTTTCACTTTACACCATGTTTGATAAATCTCCCCCATGGGTCATAAATACCTAAAAACATCCATACATTACGGTATAGATTATATAGAAGCCAGTGGATTTGCTCAATATAAGACCCCAAGTTTGCTCATCTCTATTTATCTCCCAGAATGCACCTACCTTTGGCGTCTTTATCACATAGCTTAATATCATGGCAGCTGTGATATCGCAGACAACAGGTGGTGTTTCCTGGACCCTTCTCTGGGCAAACAACCGGTGTGGGGAAATGCTGGTTTTCGGCGGTCCTTTAGTGACACACTTTACTGTATGGATACAATGGGGGTGCGATTAATCACGGACCACCTGCCTCATTGTAATGGATTCTTGTTCAGTTTTTATTGAGGCTATGTGGTAACTACTGCAAAGCGAGGACGGAATCATGACCATCCACAGCAAGGCAAGTCCTGCCTGCATCCTACTAGGTCCTCCTGGAAGCATTGCTGCCTGAAGGCAAAACAATCGCCATATTATGTCACTAGTCGCCATATAATAGTGATAGTAAATGACCCCCTACTCTTCTTAAAGGGGGTGTCCACATCTGACTATCCACCGGACAGGGGGATAATGAGCTGATCATGGGGAGTCTGACAGCTGGGACCCTACTGGTCCCGGATTATGGACCCCAGTCTATAGATAGAATGGAGTGGAGTTCCTTATGCACCCCACCGCTCCTTTCATTATCTATGGTTGCTACAGGAAACAGCCAAACATTGCGCACAGTCGTTTCCACAGCTCCCATAGAGAATCCCCTTTCTTGAGATTGCAGGAAACCCCCACAAGCAACTACTTATCCCATATCCTGGGGATGGGAAAACTAAGGGGGGTTAAAGGGGTACTCCGGTGAATTTTTTGTTTTTTTTTTAAATCCACTGGTGGGAGAAAATTATACAGATTTGTAATTTACTTCTATTTAAAAATCTCAATTATGCCAGTACTTATCACCTGCTGTATGCCCTGCAGGAAGTGGTGTATTCTTTCCGGTCTGACACAGTACTCTCTGATGCCACCTCTGTCCATGTCAGGAACTGTCCAGAGCCGTAGAAAATCCCCATAGAAAACCTCCCCTGCTCTGGACAGTTCCTGACATGGACAGAGGTGGCAGCAGAGAGTAATGGGTCAGACTGAAAAGAATACACCACTGCCTGCAGGACATACAGCAGCTGAAAAGTACTGGAAGACTTGGCACCAGTTGATTAAAAAAATAATTTTTCAGGGTATAAACCCACCACACCGTATACGCAGCGTATTTACTGCTGCGATACGCAGCAAATACGCAGCAGATTAGCTCTAAATACACTGATACGCCAGAGCTCTAAATCTAAACGCAATCAAATCTGCTGCGTATTTGTTGCGTATACGGTGTGTGGGTTTGTACCCTCAACAAAGTACCAGCAACCTCCACCCACCAGCTGCTGATTGTCAGTTATCCATGCTGTGTATAGGCAGTCAACTGTCAATCAGCAGCTTGAGGGCGGAGAGAAGGGTGTGACAAGAATCCTATTCTCCTGCATATTAGGAGAACTGAATGATGTAAGTAATACACCGATCTGCTCAGCATTTCTGTCACTAGTTTATGCTGCCCTCATTTATCGCAGCATAAACCTAGTGACAGATTCCCTTTAAGAGGTCACTGTCAATTCAGCAAACATTTGTAAATCTATAATCTTAAGTGTAAAATGCATTTGGAAAATAAATGTATTAAGTTTGTCTCACCTAAATGGACGTTCTCACTCTATAAAGTCTTGGTCGGCCTATGATCTGGAGGTAAGGGCTCTATATATTAGGATGGAAATTCCCTGGATCCTTTGATGTCCATTGCCAAGGGTGGAGTAAGAGAAATAAGAATAGTTTTATCAATTGGCTCTTGAAGGTGAAGACATGTGATGGAGAACATAAGGGCCCCTCTGTGTAGCATGCTCCCTATCTGTGTACCCACTGATACCTGGGGCAGCTATTGTCATCCTATAACAATCCCCTAGCGTGTTCTCTTCTCAGCTTTCATAAAACGTCTTTCTTTCCTGTGGTTCAGCTCAAGCGGTTGTAAAAAAGAATAGAGTTTAGATAACGTTCAGTATGATATGGCATATCCAGGAGGAAAAGAGAAAAAATATGCAGAAAAATTAACTATGCCCCCCAGCCCTTATGTGCAGTATGACTGTGATTTTCAAGCCTGGCCATTAAAGGGGAAGTCCAGAAATGTTGTTTTCTTTCATATCAACTGGTGTCAGAAAGTAATATATATTTGTAATTTATTTCTATTTAAAATTCTCAAATCTTATAGTACTTAACAGCTGCTGTATGTCCTGCAGGAAGTGGTGTATTCTTTCCAGTCTGACACAGTGCTCTCTGCCGCCACCTCTGTCCAAGCAGGAATTGTCCAGAGTAGTAGAAAATCCCCATAGAAAACCTCTCCTGCCCTGGATAGTTCCTGACAGGACAAAGGTGGCAGCAGAGAGCACTGTGTCAGACTGAAGAGAATACACCTTCAGGACATACAGCAGCTGATAAGGATGGGAAGACTGGAAATTTATTAATCGGAGTTATTTACACACCATTTTGAAGAAATTTTTTTGTTTAGCTGGATAACCCCTGTGTGTGTGTGTGTGTGTGTGTGTGTGTGTATATATATATATATATATATATATATATATATATATATATATATATATATTTATCGGGTTCTGCTTCAATAAACCCCAACTCCACCTGCTACATCTAGCAGTAATATAAGTTGGTTTCAGACTATTCGACCTAATAAAGTAGGGGGCGCCATATCCCTAATAAGACAATTATGGCTCTGCTTACTAAGCAGATTGTCCGTTTCGCTTTAGTAAGCATAAAAGTGGTGACAACCATGGAGAGCCCCTTTAAACAGTATGAGGATTTACTATGACTGCATTATTGTACACTGATCTAATGGAGAATGAAGTACCACATTTATCAGAGCTTTTACTTTTCATCTATAAGAAGGTCACAGGCACACGGAGGAGATTTATCAAACATGGTGTAAAGTCAAACTGGCTCAGTTGCCCCTAGCAACCAATCAGATTCCACCTTTCTTTCCTCACAGACTCTTTAGAAAATGAAAGGGAATCTGATTGGTGCTAGCGGCAACTGGGCCAGTTTCACTTTACACCATGTTTGATAAATCTCCCCCAGTGATCTTTGGTTGCACCCTAAATCACTGTGTAGCCCCAGGGTCACATGACCAGTAAACACTTGTACCCCATAGATGTGAACAAAGAAGTTTGGAGTCACTTTTTTTTCCAGGTGAACTAAGCAGGCAGAATTTTTTTTTTTTTTAATAAAAAGTAAGCATTGTGCTGTGGGCTCCCCCTTCCCTCTCGCAGCATGCTGTCTCACACTGATACACAGTCACTGAGAGAGTAATACTGCTGCAATGCTGCAGTAATTACGGTAAGAGGGTTTTGGTGACTGAGGTTAACAAAAATGGATAGAAAACCATGTGGACAGGCAAAGGAGAACAATAAGAAGCTTGGCACGATGAAGATGCCACTTCCTACATATGGCAAGGTGCCAACACTCCCAGGTACTAGGTACATGAGATATGTAACATGCTTAAAGGAATAGTTCAGAAATTTCTTTCAAATCAACTGGTGCCAGAAATGTGTAATTTACTTCTATTGAAAGTAGTACTAGTACTTTTCAGCTGCTGTATGTCCTGCAGGAAGTGGTGTATTCTTGCCTGTCTGTAGGGCAGGAGAGGTTTTCTATCTGCTACTGCTCTGGACATGGAAAGAGGTGGCAGCAGAGAGCAGAGAGCATGCTGCGAGAGGGGAAGGGGATGCTTACTTTTTATCAAAAAGACTCTGCCTAAGTTCACCTGGAAAAAAAGGGATTCCATTTGATAGTAATCTTCTTTGTTCACCTTTAGGGGTACAAGTGTTTACTGGTCATGTGACCTGGGGCTACACAGTGATTTAGGGTGCAACTACTGACCCCAGAGTCTATGTGGATTTCACTTCATGGCTTCATTCATCATTGTGAATGTACAATTATTAGGAGTCTGACCACCATGGTCCTCACCGACCAAGAGAATCAAGGGGCCCTGTGAATCAAGTGAAAGTGCAAATGAATGACCACCACTTCAATCACTCTCTATGGGACCTAAAGGGATAGTTCACCCAAAAAAACTACTTTTCTTTTAAATCAACTGGTGCCAGAGATTTGTAATTTACTTTTATTAAAAAATCTTAAGTCTCCCAGTACTATCATCTGCTGTATGTCCTGCAGAAAGTGGTATTCTTTCCAGTCTGGAGAGCAGGAGAGGTTTTCTATGGGGATTTCCTACTGCTCTGGATAGTTCCTGGCATGGACAGAGGTGGCAGCAGAGAGCACTGTGTCAGACTGGAAAGAATGCACCACTTCCTGTAGGACATACAGCAGCTGATAAGTACTGAAATACTTGAGATTTTTTATAGAAGTAAATTACAAATCTGTGGCACTTGCTGGGACTAGTTGATTTGAATGAATTTTTGGGGGGTGAATAACACCTTCTAAGTAATAGCTGACTGATCTCTCCTTCAGTCCCATGCAAGAGAATAAAAACCCTGTTTATGCAAGGCTTTGGATACAAAGCAACTTTCCAAAACCATGTGACCTTGTGTTAGAGACACAAATGGTAAAATTGCTGAGGAACACAAGAGGAGCCAACGACTATACTGTCGATAATCTGATGACCATTAACCACCAATGGTGAGTGATGTAATTTACCTATAGCGTCATGGTAACACAGGGTTGTCTAGAACAAGTTCCGCTCTTTGTCATTCTAGGTGTGCGTTTGGACATAGGTTGTCCTAAATGGACAGAGAGCATCCTAGGTGTGTGTATGGACATGGGTTGTCTTAAATGGACAGACAGCATCCTAGGTGTGCGTTTGGACATAGGTTGTCCTAAATGGACAGACAGCATCCTAGATGTGCGTTTGGACATGGGTTGTCCTAAATGGACAGACAGCATCCTAGGTGTGCGTTTGGACATAGGTTGTCCTAAAGGGACAGACAGCATCCTAGGGTGTGTTGGACATGGGGTCTCTAAATGGACAGAGAGCATCCTAGGTGTGCGTTTGGACATAGGTTGTCCTGAAGGGACAGACAGCATCCTAGGTGTGTGTTTGGACATAGGTTGTCCTAAATGGACAGACAGCATCCTAGGTGTGTGCTTGGACACAGGTTGTGCTAAATAGACAGACAGCATCCTAGGTGTGTGCTTGGACATAGGTTGTCCTAAATGGACAGACAGCATCCTACGTGTGCGCTTGGACATAGGTTGTCCTAAATGGACAGACAGCATCCTAGGTGTGTGCTTGGACATAGGTTGTCCTGAATGGACAGACAGCATCCTAGGTGTGTGCTTGGACACAGGTTGTGCTAAATAGACAGACAGCATCGTAGGTGTGCGCTTGGACATAGGTTGTCCTAAATGGACAGACACCATCCTAGGTGGTGCTTGGACATAGGTTGTCCTAAATGGAGAGACAGCATCCTAGGTGTGTGTTGGGGACATAGGTTGACTGAATGGACAGACAGCATCCTAGGTGTGTGCTTGGACATAGGTTGTCCTAAATGGACAGCAGCATCCTAGGTGTGCGTTTTGGACATAGGTCGTCTTAAATGGAGAGACAGCAGCAGAGAAAGTTCAAGATGCAAAGAACAAAAATGACTCAAATGGGTCAGAACCACCTTTCATTTTGCCCAGTTTGGCTTGTCATTGCTTATAGATGGTGTCTAAAAACAAGTGACACCCCTGTCCTCTTCTCCACGAATGTCTACCGTATTTGCACAACAATACAACGATAAATATACAACATCTAAAAAGGGTCGTCCATCAGTAATACAGTCAAAGTGCTCAAAACTGGTTGGCGTAAGTTCTCCAGAAGGTTTGCAGAAGGTCACACAGCTGGGTTCGCTGCCCCCCTCATGTGAATGGTCTGATGTCTGACCAAGTGGGAACTTCGAGAGAAGGACTTCCGCACTCTGCACAGGTGAAAGGTCTTTCTCCCGTATGGACCTTCTGGTGTCTCACCAAATGGGAGCTGTGGCCAAAACATTTGCCGCATTCCGTGCAGAGATACGGCTTCTCACGGTGTGGACCCGCTGGTGGATGATAAGGTTGGAGCTGCTGATGAACCTCTTACCGCAGTCATTACAGGCATACGGCCTCTCTCCCGTGTGGACTCTTTGGTGCATCACCAAGTAGGAGCCACTTATGAAGCTCTTCAGGCATATTTTGCAGGTGTGAGGCGTTCTCCTGTATGGGTCCGTCTATGGACGATCAGGCTGGCGTTTTGGGTGAAACTCTTGCCGCATTCTTTGCAAATGTAAGTTTTGGTTCTGTCCGAGTCCTCTTGGCTACGATTTTGTCTGGTTTGTATGTGACATGCTTCCTACATCTGAGACGGTCACCCGTTTGGACTCCTTGATGTCTGGTAGGGGTTAGGCTCCTATCATGTTGACCAAGTTTCTTTCCTCGGTATGGCCTGCTTTGTGTTCTAGAAAAGCTGATCGCTCCTCAAAGCAGTCCCCACACTCACTACATGTGTGTACTGGGGGCGCTCGGTCTCTCTGTCCCTCTACGGTCTCAGCGCTGTCATCCTGCTCCTTGGATGGTAGGTCTTCCATCTCTACAGGACTCTCTCTTCGACTAGACACTGACTCCTCCGGGAAGCGGCTGTACATCTGTCCTGTTTTCTCCGGGCTCTTGATGAAGGTCTCTGGGTATCTGCAGTGGATCGTCCTGGAGAATGGCAGAAAGATACAGGAAAGATCAGCTCCTGACTGCAGTTACTTCATGGGTTCCACTTATTCCCTATGTGGCCCCCAAACTGTTCTGAGTTCAGCAGCCCCACACAGAATGACACTCGCAACGCGCTCCATTTATTCTCTATGGGGCCCCAGAACTTTTCTGAGTTCTGTACTTGTGTTCTGCAGCCCCATACAGAATGACATTTAGGGCCAGTTCGCATGAATAAAACTGGCGGAATTCCGAATCCCACAAGCCTCCTTGTCATACTGGCAGTCTATGGGAGGCTTGCGCGTCTCCTATTTCCGCTCTGATAGACATGTCCAATCTTCTGCGTGGAGAGAGGAGGCATGCAAGCTGCCCATAGACTGCCAGTATGACACGGAGACTGGCAGCGGGGGAATCCGCCAGTTTACTCCATGTGAACTGGTCCTTACAGCGTGCTCCATTCATTCTGGGGAGTTATGTCTCTGTTTAGGGACTGGTGTGGTTCCAGGGGTCAGCCCCCATGATCAGCTTGTTATTCCCTATCCTTTTCATAGAAGGTAACTTAAAGGGGTTACCAGAAAGCAGAAAAGCTTCTACCTCTTTTGATCTCCAGTGCTCCACATCTGCCTACTTACTTTTTCTTTTTGAGATGAGAGGAAGTGGGAGCATGTTGTGGGCATTGTGTTAGGGCAAAAAACATGCCTGTACGCAATGTGCAATAGCTGCCTGATGTTTCCCTCTGCTCTCCTGGCAGTGGGTTATACAGGTGGAGCAGTATGTAATGTGCAGTGTGTTGTTTGGGCTATAAGAGGAGAGGTGTTTATATCGGTGCAGCGTGGTGTTGGGTTATACAGGTGGAGCAGTATGTATTTGTGCAGTGTGGTGTTGGGTTTATAGGAGGAGAGGTGTATATCGGTGCAGCGTGGTGTTGGGTTATACAGGAGCAGAGGTGTATATCGGTGCAGCGTTGAAGCAGTGTGTAATTGTGCAGTGCGGTGTTGGGTTATACAGGTGGAGCAGTATGTAATGTGCAGTGTGGTGTTGGGTTATACAGGAGCAGAGGTGTATATCGGTGCAGCGTGTGTTGGGTTATACAGGTGGAGCAGTATGTATTTGTGCAGTGTGGTGTTGGGCTATACAGGAGGAGAGGTGTATATCGGTGCAGCGTGGGGTTGGGTATACAGGTGGAGCAGTATGTAATTGTGCAGTGTGGTGTTGGGCTATACAGGTGGAGAGGTGTATATTGGTGCAGCGTGGTGTGGGTTATACAGGTGGAGCAGTATGTAATGGTGCAGTGTGGTGTTGGGTTATACAGGAGGAGAGGTGTATATTGGTGCAGCGTGGTGTTGGGTTATACAGGTGTAGCAGTATGTAATTGTGCAGTGTGGTGTTGGGTTATACAGGTGGAGCAGTATGTAATTGTGCAGTGTGGTGTTGGGCTATACAGGAGGAGAGGTGGATAGGGTGCAGCGTCTGTTGGGTTATACAGGTGGAGCAGTATGTAATTGTGCAGTGTGGTGTTGGGTTATACAGGAGGAGAGGTGTTAGATGGGGTGCAGTGTAGTGTTGGGTTATACAGGTGGAGCAGTATGTAATTGTGCAGTGTGGTGTTGGCTATACAGGAGGAGAGGTGTATATTGGTGCAGCGTCGGGTTGGGTTATACAGGTGGACAGTATGTATTTGTGCAGTGTGGTGTTGGGCTATACAGGAGAGAGGTGTATATCGGTGCAGTGTGGTGTTGGGTTATACAGGAGGAGAGGTGTATATCGGTGCAGCGTGTGGTTGGGTTATACAGGTGGAGCAGTATGTCATTGTGCAGTGTGGTGTGGGTATACAGGAGGAGAGGGTATATTGGTGCAGTGTGGTGTTGGGTTATTACAGGTGGAGCAGTATGTAATTGTGCAGGGTGTTGTTGGGTTATACAGGAGAGAGGTGTATATTGGTGCAGCGTAGGCTGTTGGGTTATTATACAGGTGTGAGCAGTGATGGGTAAAATTGTGCAGTGTGGTGTTGGGTTATAACAGGGAAGCAGAGGTGTATATCGGTGCAGGTGGTGTTGGGTTTAGGTTATACAGGTTGGGAAGCAGTATGTTAATTGTGCAGTGTGGTGTTGGCTATACAGGAGGAGAGGTGTATCGGTGCAGCGTTCGGTTGTTGGTATTAACAGTGTGGGTGGATACAGTATTTATTGGTGCAGTGTGGTGTGGGTTTACAGGTGGAGCAGTATGTAATTGTGCAGTGTGGTGTTGGGTTATACAGGAGGAGAGGTGTTTATATGGTGCAGAGTGGTGTTGGGTTATACAGGTGGAGCAGTATGT